>NW_028262347.1:66248081-66400639 GCF_047370975.1 Nipponia nippon
CATGTAGCATGCCTAAGTTACTTCTATGTCTCCTCTTGTCTAGAGAAAAATTCCAGCACTAAAGTCTTCAGTAAAATTTTGAGTTTTAACAGTTCCAGTCTAGTCTTGCCCCTCTGGCAGATTGATGAGGAATATTTTAACATCCTTCCCTGCTGGTTTGCTCTAGATTGCTTTTGTGCAGTTTATTACCATTTTGCCTTAAAACCAAGTGGTAATGGTAATGCAAAAATAAAAACTCAGAATCAGTTTTATGATGTCAGTTTCTACTAGTTTCTGTGTTGTCAGTTTTACTGTTTGATTGTTGTGAGCCTAAAAGTAGTCCTGGGGTTTGGGGCTGGGCGTTTAATTTTCATTTTCTTTTTCAAATAGTATAATGAAACCAAGCTCTCTTCCATAGCCCACTCAAATCCACTGACTAGAGTGAACAATGGTCCACAAGTCATGGTAGAATTTAACGTGCAAAGATGAAGACCACATGCTATGCACCTTAACTAAAATGTTGTTATTTCACAGCTCCTGCAGAAACTTTCTTTGCTAGAGGTCAAACAATACAGTTGGTAAACAACAGATCTGAAAATTAACTGCATAATTAGCAGTTTGAGTGCATTATAAATAATGGTTAATTTCCAACAAAAATAGCTTTAATTGACATGAATTTCTATAATCCTTTGTAAGAAAATAGAGAACTGACAGGACTAGAAACTGATAAGTGACTGAGAAGGATGGGCAAAAAAGTCTAAGGAAAAGGTACTTACCCATCAACAGCCTTGGAGTGCTAATCATTACAATAGAATCATAGAATCATAGAATCGTTTAGGTTGGAAAGGACCTTTAAGATCATCAAGTCCAATCGTTAACCTAACACTGCCAAGTCCACCACTAAACCATGTCCCTAAGCACCACACCTACATGTCTTCTAAATACCTCCAGGGATAGAGACTCAACCGCTTCCCTGGGCAGCCTGTTCCAATGCTTGACAACACTTTTGGTGAAGAAATTTTTCCTAATATCCAATCTAAACCTCCTGTGGTGCGACTCGAGGCCGTTTCCTCTTGTCCAATCACTTGTTACTTAGGAGAAGAGACTGGAACCCACCTCACTACAACCTCCTTTCAGGTAGTTATACGGAGCAATATAGTCTTCCCTGAGCCTCCATCACACAGACCTTCACTTTGTCAATCTGGGAACTACCAGACATGGAGTTCACTAACTTTTTTTCCTTTTTCCCATTAGTCACCCCTAACTAAACGTCCTCTTAGTTACTAGTTCCAGGATGCAGACCCTAAAAGGCTTCCATTGGAGGTGCAAATCCCTGCATGGTAAGTTTAAGTCAGCAGGCTTTCCTTTCTTACGTCCTTTTTATGCTCCAGATGACCTTGAGGATCACCTGCCTTAACAACTAAAACCACAGCTCTAACCATATTGGGGAATTCTAGAATAATTAGTCCAGAAGGAAATCTTGGAGGTCTTCTGGTCCAAAACCCTTCACACAGGAGGGCCAACTTTGAAGTCAGATCAACTTTCAAGTTACATCCCAGTGCTCAGGGTCATATCCTGCTGGAGATCCTTCTCCCTGTTGACTTAAGGGTATAAGGATGAGATTTAGGGTCAGGTCAGCCTAAGAAAGTGGCTGCTCAAGGCTAAGTCACAGCCTTTCTTCTGCAGACCATCAGAAACACTGTTTTGCATTGCTGTAGCAAGTCAGGTTCAGCAGAAACACATAAAAGAGAATACTCCATCTCAAGTGTGCAACTTCCTGTGCAGCCTGCAAATTCAAAGAAGTTATAGTCATTATAATGGTAGGAAATAAAAAAGATTGGAAGGGACTTTTGGATGACTCTTGCTCAAAGCATGATTTCACCATGCCTGTGCTAGATGGCTTCAGCTCAGTAGCTGGGGCAAGGGGAAGGGAGATGGGGCAGAGCTAAGGTGTCACCCACTCTTTCCCTCCTGGGCACTTTACTCCCTTGTTTCTGTCTCTAAAGTCAATTTCTGGACTCGCTTAAATGTCAAAAATGAAAATTTATCCAATCTTTGTGTGAAGACAAATGAAGGCCCCAGCTTCATCCCAGAATGCCTACTGCTTTCCCTGCAAAGCCTAAGGAGAATCTGAACCTTAAAGGAATATATGTAAAAATCATAGTTCCATGATGTTTTACAGGATTTTACTAGGATGTCAATCACTAAACCAAAAAGCTTGCCTAGAGACTAGACACTTTTTGAAAAACATAGTGACATACGGTGGAGTTTACCTCGACAACCCGAAGCTGTAACCTTCAAAACATGGAGACATGGGTGTTGAAATTTAAATTGCCAAATGTTAATTTTCTTCCACTGCTTTGATTTCAGTTCTACCTTCTTTTCAAATGTTTATTTTAATGTGGCAGAAAATTCATGGAAAACAGCTGTTTTCTTAAAATGTTTTATATAGTTTATAACAAACACATCTTGCACTTTCCTAGCATTAGGGATAGAAATTTTGAAAAACAGTGGCCTTAACACCAAAGTCAGAATTTCATTATACAGTGATTTTAGATCTGGATTGTTGTTTTAGCTCTAATGCAATTGTGGATTCTAATATTGTTTTCTTGGCCCAACATTTGGGAACTATTTGACCAGATTCCCTGGCAGAACAAATAGGCAAACCTAGCTGAAGACAGCGATACTATGCAGGGTGACACCAAGTAAAAGTTGCCAGCAGCAATGAAGCTATTCTTGATTGCTTGTTTTTCAAAGAACTGAAAATCAAGGGAAAGTGGGTATTTGATTTCACAAGGCATCTATATTTTCCCTTGGAAAAAGCAGCAGCTTTTTAAAGAAAAGACAGAAGCAAAAAATTATGAAATATGAAAATGAAATCACACAAGCAAACACAATTAAAAATAAAAAATCTATGTGTTTGGAGGTTTACAAAGTATTTCCTTAAAAATAATACAGATATAAATATGTATTTTTTTTTATACATTTGTTTGTTTGTTTATTTATTATATATGGGGTTTTGGTGTTCCTTCAAGACTTGTCAGCACTATTTTCTGTTGTTTTCCATTTAAAGTTGCAGGCTTTCCCCAAGAGATCCGTAACTTTTTATTTTCAAAGTCAGACAGCAATATTACAGTAGGTTCCTTGGCTATTTGTATAATAAATTAAATAAATATTATATACATCTTATATAAAATAAAATAAACCTTTAAAACACAGGACCCAGAGGTATAAGCATAAGAGCAAGTCAGCTTTTAAAACAAAGAACTCTATCCTTAAGTCAACCACTTTCAAGTACAGCGGTTTAATTTACACACAGAAGGACCCTTTAGGGAAGAAAAACCTTGTAGAAGCTGACTGGATAGATACTTCCTTCTTTCTCTTTTACTTCCCCATGGTATTACAGTTTTATTTTCTGCAGAGTGAATATACTTTAATGAAGTTTACTTGTGTTAAATTGATTTCTTTAGCACTAATCAGCAGTTTTTAAAGAACAGACTTTGAAATACAACTTTCCCCCTCTCAGCTGGACATTTTATATTCATGTGGCCTGAAAAAAGAACGTTGATAAGGATTGATTCTTCACTTCAGTAAGCCAGTTAAGAGAAGTCTCAAGTCTATAAAGGTGGTCTGTAAGATGCAGTCAAAGAGAAACAACATGTGAGAACCCCACCCAGGGGTATCTGCCATCTTGGCACTGGAGGGAAATATATTTGCATTTATATGATAACCTACTCAGTGGGAACAATGCAAGCTGCACACCTCTGACATTGCATCTTGTTCTTTCTTAAACTGGGCCCTGCATATGATTGATGAAACCTCTCAACAGCTACATGGATTATACATGCCAATAAGTGTAGATCTGTAGATATGCAAATACATATGTATTTATATATAAACATACATGTATGTGCAGCAGAAAAGATAGAGCGTTTTCTGATGGTTATTGATTTATCATGCCAAAAGTCTCCTGATGATTGTAAGAAAGCTAATTAGTAGCACACCAGAGCTCTGACATAAGTATTTTTCTCCCACCTGCCTGGTCCCATCTGATAACCTTACTTGCTCTTCTGAAACAATTGTGCTTACATTTACCTGGAGATCAATGCTCTATTATGAATTTAGCACCACGTGTGACCTTTCCAAGAGACCATTGAAGTGATCAGTAGGAGCCTGGCATGGGTGGCAGAGATGGTAACCATTCACACTTTGTGTCATCTAGAAAGGCAGATATTAACACCTAGAGATGAGTGATGCCAGATGGCCCACCCTGTGCCTGCCAGACAACATGGCCACAGGCAGTAGCTCCTACTCATGTGCACTGGATGTTTGTGTTGCCCATTTTCTTACAGGATTCAGGGCTCTGAGTCCTGAGTCCATCGCTGCCCAGTGCATCAGTGGTCTGCACCGGTGCCTCAGGACAAATTCCTGAGTAACTATAAACATATCTTTGCAAGTCGCCACCTAACATTACACAGGCAGAACTAGCATATTCCACTGCTTTATTTTAAAGATTATTCTCATACCTGCTGAAAAAATGTTTTATTTTCCTGTCGTCTTGCTTAACAATAAAAATTTTTAAAGGCTTTTCATCATCTTTGTGTTCGCAATCCATATACACATACAGATGAGCAATTTTACTGCAGACACTAACTTTTCCTATAATGGGGCTACATATTCTTCCATTGTCTCTTGCTAAGTGCTAACAGTTTTAACAGTTTTAATACAACCCTGTAATAGCTACAGTTTCTATAATATTTGTAATTTACCTGTGTTTTCTTAATGGCACATATTTTTGCGTTTATTATCTAATTATTTCTGGAATAAATATATATAATTTTTGTTTTACTTGATCTGCATGTGAGCACTTTCTTATGTGTGTTTGTACAAGCAACTAAAATGTATGCTATCTTCTCTAATAGCGAACACCCCAAAGTGCACTGAGATCTATAGGAAACCAGGGAAAACTGCTATTCAGAAAAGAATCACTATAAAAAGAGGACAGCTGATCTGGTGCATAATTTTTCTAGTCAAACTGTTTTGTATTAATACTTACAAATCTTTTGGGATACAATTAAGATTATACATTTGCTGGATATCAAAGGACCATAAGTAAAGCTACATCACAAGCTCAAACCTGATCCAGTAGCCAGTAATCACAGTATCTAACTGCGAAACAAGCTCCTCCAGACATGCCAGACTAATTTTCTGCTGGCAGTCCCTCATAATTTCCCCACTGAGCTGTTCCATTGCTAGAAACTGGGGTCTTTGATGCCATTCTTCTGTCTTTACGGTTTGTCAGTTTGGATATCCAAACTGCCAGTTACCATTGGGAAAAAAATAGAAAAAAAAAAGTCTACATGGAAGTAATTGTGGTAATGAGTCTCAGCCACAGAAAGAGGAGAAACATATCACTGCACAGACAGAACACAACCACTGAGTACAGTTCACAGGACACATACAGAGAAAATATAGTTACTGAAAACACAGTGTACAACTCTTCTGCTACAATGCTCAGTACTCCTGTGATGACTGGCTATCTGGGATATTTTCAAAGATTCTCCAGACTGTTTTCCTTTCCTCTAGTTCCTTTTTAGGTCTTGCTGTATACATACTGTGAGAAAACTCCACAACATGTTAGCTCACTTCCTATTGCTGTGATTATCTTGGAGTGAACAGTATCTTCCTCAGTCTTTAGGTAAGCTAAAGCTGTGTGCGATGTCTTCTACAGAAAATAGTATAATGGTCTTCTGTAAGGACTGGAAGTAATCTGACTTTGGGCATATAACCTTGCTTCTCCAAGCTATAAAATAAATAAGCAACCAATAAATAATAGAATATATAAAGTTAAAGACCAGATAGACTAAAGAATGAAATAAGTAGATGACTAGGCATTTTGAGCAATGAGAAATATTGTGCAATTATGTGTTAGATATGATGGTTTGAAACACTATACAGTATGATAAGAAAAACAGATAAATTCATTTTCAGTATGTGTAATTCATAGAACTGTAATAATTCTTTTAAAAATATTTAATTTCAGGGGAAAAAAATTATTAGTCAGGCACATCATCTGTTTCTGATTTAAACTTAGACCAGAAATTATTGTTTCCTGAAAAATAATTGGTGGAGTTCTGAAAAACCATTTCATTCTGACATTATCACAATTAAACTTATTCCTTCATTTTAAGACAGCATACTACAATTAACCAATATTGTATTTAAAAAAAAAAAAAAAAGAAAAGAAAAATAATAGAACAGCTACAATAAAAAAAAATCTGTTTCAGGTTCAAAAAAAAAAAAGTTATTCACATTTTTGCAAAATGAAATTTTAGGCAAGGTTTCATCCTTCTAATAATAGTATAGGTTCCTTCTGTTTTTCTTGTTGAGTCACTGAGAGATCCATCATTTGCTCGGTTCCAGTTACACATCAGTTATGCAGTTATGCATTCTGCCTCTGATCCATGGAAATTACTTTTCCTTAGCCATTGATTTCAGGCTTTGTCTTCTTCTTAAGTTGCAGAAGTTCATGTTTTCAGCTGTGAAGATTCAGACTGTAGTCACAGCCAAGATGGCAACTATTACAGAGAGTTGTGAATAACACGATGAACTCAGGTTACATATTGAAGTAAATAATTTAGAATGCTTAATTCATTCATAAATGCAACCTGTTTTCCTGCTTCCACACACCTCCCCCTTGGCATATCCTCTCTTGTATGCACTAGGGTAGTTCCTGCCACTACAGGGGACTACCAACACCATAAATAAATAAATAGCCAGAGATGTTCATGTAGAGATTGTTTAAGAGTTATTAACTGCAGGTCTTGGATGCATAAAGTGCAGTTATATAATAGGAAGGCATCAGAAAAAATATAAACTGTGAAGTGGAAATGTGGCATAATCTGGCAGAATGAACACACCAAAAAAAAGCAGCCCATGTTCTTCCCATGTATTCCTTTGGGTCGTCAGGCACTTTGTCTTTAGCATCTCAGTTTCCCAGAATGCAATGTTGGCACTAATACTTGTACTTCTGCCTCTTCAATCACTTCTTTTAGGACTCACCAGCTTCAGCAGTTTTTGAGTATTCGCACATATAAACTCTTATTGAATTAAAGAGCCCTTCTTGCCCTCATTAACAGGTAAGTCTCCTATTGACTTCACCATAAGAAAAGGCTGTTCCTAAAGATTAAAAATAATGGCAGCACTTTATCCATTCAATATCCCTTTTCTAATTTTACATGACCTTAGAAATCTCAGTGGGTGTCAAGTTACTCACACTTATAAAAACGAAGCTCTTCTGAACTTGGACTTAAGTCAGATAGGATGACAGCAACTTCAAAGGTTGTCTTGTCCATCACCTTTCCCCACAACATGACTAACCATACCTGTCAGATATTTGTCTAGCCTGTTTTTAAAAGACTCCGAGGTAGGATTTCATGACATCGTCAAGCAATTTTCTCCAAAACTTCACTTTTTTTACAATTATAAAGTCATTCTAATGTTTATCCTAAATCTCCCTTTCCCGAAATTGGCACATTCTTTCTGTCTAATTCAAATGGACACAGAGAACAGGTTATTGCATTCTTCTCAGCAGTCTCCTTTTCAGGTATTTAAGACTTCCAGAATTTCCCTGATTATCTTTTCTTTGCTCTAGGCTCAGCGACACACTTCTTCAGAGGTCATATTATAGTCTGACCTTTCCTCACTGTCACTGTCTTCTCCGGATTGCCTCCGATTAGTTCAGTTTGCCAAGAAAGAAAGGTGGTGCCGAAACTGGTCTCCTACACTGGACCCCATACCAGCACTAATGAGCAGACATAGAGCTTTCGGGTGTCCAAGGAGGGATCATGGTGTGATTACGGACTTCTGCGGAAGCAAGGTGGCAACTGAGCAAGAGTCCCCCAGTGGCCAAGTGTGTGTTAATAACTAGCATGGTGCAACAGGAGAGAATCTGAAGCTGAGGACTCAGTGTCTACAATCTATGTTTTCAGGGGCATTACTTCACGTTAGCTCTAGTCTGCTCTCAGTTACTGAATGCCCATTATTGATGCATTATTGCAAAAAATGCAATCTTGGAGCACATGTCCTCATTCAGTGTCATCCCAAAGTGATCCAGTTCTCCCGCTCTATAACTGCTCCACGATGCGAGCAGAGACACAGTAACTGGAGGCATCTGGGATAGGTACTTTAAAACATCTGAACAAAAATTTAATGTGAAATGCATCCAGTGATCTTTTTTGGATGTGTATTAGGGTTCTTATTATAAGTGTGCACTATGGCTTTCAAAAGCCTCATTCCAGTCCTCAATGTATAGGCTGATTGCCCCAGCCTGAGAAGCTTGAAGCAGGTGAATCAAACCAGAAATGCAGCATACTCAGAAAGATACATGCAGAAGGTTCGTTTTCCACTACTTTTCCTCAGTGAAGGGGAAATGCTGGAAGGGGAAATTGGGCTCATTTGTAGCTTTGTTACACTTTATAGTGGTTTCTGCATTTTTTGCTAGATTTCTTTTAAGCATCAGACTGCCAAATATTAACTACAATGAAATTAAAATGTGTTGTAGATATTTTTCATAAGATTTGTTTTGATATTCTAGTGTAGCTTTAGAAGAAAGACTTTTCAGGCTTTTAAAGGCAAAGTCTCATACCTGTACAAGACTAATCTCTTGTGTTGGAGGTGCAAAGTCAGTAATTTAATTTGAAGTGAGATTAAATCAACAAATTCTGGAAATATGAAGGAGGCCTTTCTTTGAGATATCACTTGCAGCTCCAAGAAGGAGCACAACACATTTGATTTTATTGCTTGGCAATGGGGAGTAATACTTTCTCAGCTTTCTCTTGAGATTCTTCTCAGGACTTTATTGTCTTAATTCCTAAAGAATAGCTCTCTCTCAAATCCAGGCTACTTCTCAGGCTGAATGTTAATTAGTCACCTAGGAAACAAACTCAGCGTGCTACTAGTTTTCTGCTCTGATTTCTCCAAAACCTTAAAGACAACTGAGTTTGAGAGGTAGTTGTTTAGTTTGTTTACACAAAAACCAAACTGCCTTATTTTCCGGTCTTTCAGTTATGTTCTTCAAAATGTGAATATCCTATAGCTGTAAATTTGGCTGCTGAGATTTCTATAAATTGGCCTTTATAGAAATGTCAGTTTCAAGGATTAAAAACTATCAAAACATTTTTCCTTAACTTACAGGAGAAGGTAAATAGAATGAATTCCCTGCATGTGTCTCATTCTCCCAACCTCCCAGAGGTATAATCACCTAGAAAAGAGGGTAGAAGATGAGACTTTAAAAAACAAGCACTGGACCCAAGACTATTCATCCTGATAGTCCAAATTAATGGATTTGATAAAGGACACTTTACATTACTACATTTCTCTATTTCATTGATAGGGTTTATTAAATAGAAATGAAATAGCATGAATTTGGTTGCAGAGGGAGAATGAACTTGGACTAAACCACTGCAAAACCTGCAATTGTAATAGCAATAAATACTAAGAAAAAGCAGAGGTAACAAATAAAATGCTCTTTCCTTTCCCTCCCCCTTACTCCTGCTCTGTAGCTGTAATGTGTATATCCCACTCTTTATTTGTAGCTGTTACATATCATACTGCAATGTGTTACACCTGTTTGTTTGCAGGTTTATTTTTTAAGTAT
Source organism: Nipponia nippon (assembly GCF_047370975.1). Taxonomy (NCBI): domain Eukaryota; kingdom Metazoa; phylum Chordata; class Aves; order Pelecaniformes; family Threskiornithidae; genus Nipponia; species Nipponia nippon. The sequence continues at coordinate 66,257,719 of NW_028262347.1, forward strand.
ATGGGACTTCCCCATCACAGAAGGAGTTATGCAGAAATAGCCATATTTTAGAAATCTGAGCTTGTGAATATTCAGGCTTTGAAATAACATAGTTATAGTTTTCAACACACTTCCCATAGAAACCTTAATTTTTCAGACTCCACTTAGCAACACTTTAACTTCTTAGACCATCCAAGGGGAGAGGAGAGGAGTAAAAGGAAGAGGAGGAAATGTCACTTTTTACACAGTATTATTAGAACAGTTTGGCGTTTTGAAGACACATTAGATAGGTCTCTACCACGAGTCAATGCTCTGCATGACCATGCACAGACAGCAAAATAGGTTGCGAGATGTGCTACAATAATTTTGGTTTTGTTTCTTCTCAATCTGTTTTAATCTGCCAGGAGTTCTGACATAACCATGTCGCTGTTCATGTTTTCCTTTCTCCATCATTTCAGACGTTCATCCCACAATACTTTTGCTTATCATGGAAAGGCTTGGTATGGTACTGTTGCTCCTATTTATTGGGGTTTCCAGAACATAGTTTCAGATATACAGCTGATTAAATCTTGGGTAAAGTTATCATGAAAGATCAGAACTAAATCTGAATTAAATGCAGAATCACTTATGTGATAGAAGGGGCCAAGCTGAATCATAGCTGATGGATCAATGGCAAAACCCCTAAGCATTACTAACTTTTAGTGTTATCATTCAATATTCATCTATACAGATTTGGTAACATTCCTCTAAAGTCAGACTTAATGGGGGATGTGAATCAGGTCAAAAGGTGAATGCTCTACAACGTTCATTATCCTGTACAAGCATTTCTATTTTGCCAACTTGCTAACTTCATTAACCTTCTTAATCTTAACCTTCATTTTTCTAAATTTGGATAGTGAACTGGTGCTTTCATTTTAGCTAAACTGAGTGCAGTTTATGACAGTTTGTAATACAAAATAAGCCAAGTTTCTATTCAAGCATGTACAAATATTCATACATTAGCCAGAGTTATTTTCAGGGACCATTCACTGTGGTTACTACTGAGTTAATAATAGAGAATGTATCTGTGGAAGCCATTTGAAGTTGCATTTATGGAATCAGCCAACACAAGTGTTAACAGAACTTGTGGGTATTGGAAATGGGTGCTTTCATTTCTCTTATGTTCTTTCTATTTTAAAAATAGGTTTACATTGTGCATGTCACTGTCATCTGAGAAGTGGCATTTAGATGAATCCTACCTCTAATAACAAAAAGTTAGAGCACATCTCCGAATCATAGTCATGTAGCTTGTAAGAGACTTCCAGAGGTCATTATTGTCCCGCCACTTCCTTGCCATATTTGGATAATTATTCCTTTAATAAGACAGGAGTCGTTTCACCCACCACTGGAGTGCAGCAGCCCTTACAGAACAGTTATATTTCCAAGACTGACCTAAAGACTGTCAGGTATTTGATTTCTTCCACACACAATAATCAATCACAGAAACAGTCTCACTGGAAATGGTATTTCTCAAAATGACACTAATACAAACCAGGAGATATGAGAAGAAGCAGGATGACTGGAATAAAAATGTAGTTTCTCATAGAGAAGTGCTCCCTAATCACATAGGCAGTATCTCTTATTGCTAGTTTCTGACCATGTATTACTAATCTCAGGCAATGAAAAAGCTATTTATTGAGCTAAGCTGCCTTTGGTTTGTGAGCCTTTAGGACATTTTTGTTCCACAATTTTGAGCTTTACTCCACAAACATGATGCCTAGAGACCTTCCACTGAAAACCAAGATTCCCACTCAATGTCCTCATTTGAGAGGTTGGTAAGATGTGACTTGCAAAAAGGTTAGTCCACTTTAAAACTGAGGTAAATCTAGTCTGTTTCATGCCCAAGTGGCACCTTATATTTCTTAATTAAACTCCAGTAATTAGAGATTTCTTAGCCTGACTTCCTCTATATTTGACTATTATTCACTCGCAGCTGGCTTAGTAATAAAATTCCATGTATGCATATGCAAATTGTCTGAACTCGCACTTCCTCCTCTTCGTCTGTGTTGGTCATGGGTCATTTTTTGTTCTTGCTGTACACCTATTGCTGAAGCCTTTTGCCAGATTTCAGGTTTTGAGGTTTTAACTTGATTAAACTATGATTTTTAGTGCATACTAGTAAGAAGCAACCAACACTGTGAGTTCACTGTGAATTTTGAAGAAGGCTTGAAGACAGGCCTATCGGCAACACAGTTCTGGATAAATACTCTTGTACTGGCACATACTAGGGCCAAAAATGTCACAGAAGGGAGCTTACCTATTTCTGCAATTAGCTGCCCTCCATTGACTGCAGTGCCAATACTGACTTTTAGATATTTTGTGTGCCTAAGACCTCTCTGAGCTCATTTGGTCAGCATGGAGGAAAGGTAATACTAGCACTACCTGTTCCTGTTTCCTGACTGACACGCACCCTAGCCCTTTCTGCTCCTGGAGTTCAAGGCCATCATTGTCTGTCTGGTATTTAGGCAGGAGTTGCAAGAGCGGAAGTTCTTAATTGCGTTCCCTCCTCTCCCCTTCCTCAAATTGGAGGAGCTGGACACAGCTGGTACCTCATCTCCCACTGACCTCTCATGCAGGTGGGAAGTTGCTGCCTCTAAGTTAAAGAGCTCCAAAAGCATATAATGACTTGCAAATGTAAGCAGCACTTAGATGATTCTTTATTTATGAGATACATTTGGAACATTGTGTTTCATAGACACTGATGGAAGAGGTGAGTGCCTTTTGAAGAGCTCAGTACAAGTGTCAAAATAATACATCAGAATATGCAGGAGCTGTTAATGCATCAGTCTTGAAAATCCGAATTGCAAGTCAAATATTCATACTTGCATCCAAAATCTTCCTCAAATACTGACAGGTGTGTATTTCTCAAAATTACTATTCCATGACTCATTCACCTTCATCTTCTGTCAGGAATGTTACTTCTAATGGAAAGCATCTAATGTGAAGTGATCAGGTGATATTAAAGCTGATACATGTTAACTGCAAGATATTCCATACATAACAGCAGACATATTCCTAGTACGAATGCCTGCAACTAGTATTTGAGGATAATTATGAGGATGGTTAGCATCATTGAGTTAACTGCCTGGGGACAACATATGTAAGGATATGTTCTAAGGAATGAAGACCAATTTGTTACACTGGTGTTTCGCTTCATTTGTCCATGGAAGTGTGTCCACATATATATGGATATGATGCATCCACACTTGAATGTGCAGCTGCATTGAACATCTTCCAAAGGCAAAGCAAAATCTTTGCAGAATTCAAATCCTGGACATGCAAATAATTCAAGACAGAAGTCCCACCAGTTCCCAATGTACTGGAAATTCCAAATCCGCATTAGCTAGTGACCAGGACTTTGATTCAGTCTCCGTCCAGTGGCTAACACTGCAGCATAATAATTTCTAAAACAAGCTGAAATAAATTATGTAAATTAACCATATGGTTGGGAATTCAGGAATAGGCACAAATACATCCATATCTTAATTGTGTTTGTTTGACACCTTTGTTTAATGAGGTAGTAAAAATGCAGTAGCAATCTTTCTGAGGCAAGAATTAATCTCACAATTTAATACCAAAATGACTGTGTTCCTCCAACTAATAATCAGTCCAAACTATACAAACCAATTCACAGAGAGCAGAAGTCTAGAACCACAGTGACACTGGCATAAAGGAACTCATGTCAGAGATTTTAATATTTACTTTTCCACCTAGACATGCAGTGTTGACAAGCTTTCTGTCTGAGTTTGTATGGAAAAATATGCCTTTGGGGATAAACACAAACCCAGTATGAAATATGAATAGAAGAACAGAAAGAAAAGCTAAAACACCACCCTATTATGTTCCAAACAATCGGCTAGATCACATCATGCTGGGCTGGACCTTGTGAAATGATCAAAACAGACTAAACATTTGGGACAATCATTTTTTTCCCTCTGACTGGAAAATTCTATTCCTGTTGAATAAATATACAAGGTACCTAATGGCTTTTCCTTATTTAAGACACTTTCTATTATATTTTGTTAAAGACCATGTCAAAAGATGGTTCATCAGATCAGATACAGTGCCAATCTTCTGTGCATGCAGATTCTTTACAAACTTTCAGTCTCTTGAGAACAACTCCCAGAAAGGTCCTTTTACACTCAAGAGGGGAGTTCTTCTGAACTGACTACAGCCATCTCAATCTCTCTCTGTGTTTGTTTTTCGTGTTATGAAATCAGTATCCTTTTAGTATTGAGATACACTCATGTCTTATGCCACCTTCTCCTTTTGACAGACAAAAAATATACTGTGCAAATACCTACTTTCAGTACATCAGTTGATTCTCAACCTTTTCAGCCTTTATATCCATCATCTCTGTTGAGAGAGAAATAGTTGCCATCTTGAACTACACTGAAGGTCTTTTTTTTTTTCTTTTTTTAATCAAGGTCTGCAGTGGCCTAGGCCTTGGGAGTGACAGCTAGCTCCATCTCAAAAACTGGTCTCAGAGAAGTAGAATTCATAACAAGTGTGTTTTGTGTAGCGTTGTGTATGCTATCTTCTCACAGAGATCTAGGTGATAATGTTGAGTGTGTTAACTTTGACATTTGTTGCAATGTGCATTTGGCTCATCTGAAAATGTCACTTGTCTTAGAAGAATAATTTGCTGCAGACTCCAGAGAGAATATGTGCATTGTTCAAGCTAAGAGTACAGTACATCACCACAAACAAAACAACCTTTTCTTGTACATAGACAGATAATGAATTTGAGGATGTTTCATACTACATCAAGGTTCAAGGTAGGTCTGAAAGATAACACAAGCATTCTGACATTTGTAGTATATCAAAGACAACTTTGTTGTCATCATTAGCTCATGAAAAAGCTTTGTTTGGTATGATGGGATTTCATTAATGAAAGCTTTATTTGACAGTACACAAGCATGTGGCATGGAGCCATGCAGTATGGAATTGCAACCATAAAGAACATCCCAAAGGTATCTTCTGTTGGGCCATGAAATCTAGGAGATGTCAGAGTCCAGATCAGACATGTATCTCTGTGAGTCTTTCAGGAAGTGGCTGCCCTGAAATCAGGCACTGGCATTTCTCAGTTTTTAATGACTGTGGTGCTCCTCTGGGGACTGTACACTTAGGAATTTAGCAAGACTGCCTCAGATGTGCTGTGCTGTGAAATATTACCTCCAGCCATTTAAACCTGAATGCTAGCAAGTATTTGATTCCAAAGCTACCCTATCTTATTTTCCTTATGCCAAAATATGCTTGTCTCACTGCTATTAAACATATGGCTTAGGTAGCATACACTTCAATAAAAAATACGTGGGTTTTGTTTGTTGGGGGGGAGGGGTAGGGCTGGGCTTTGTTTTTTTTTAAACACTCCTCTGATTCTACCCTACTTTTGAAATATATATTTTCAAATCAAATAAATCATCATTTATGAACTGAGAGTATTGGAATTCTGGAATTCCTTTTACAAAAATCTTTGATCCTGATATCAGGAGGAAATAGTGTCAGATTGTGGATGTGAGGAGATGATACCTTCCGATATTAACATCATTCAAACAGTGGAGAGATCCTTTCTTAGAAAACAGTGAAGCTTTTGTGTTGAGCAGACATTATCCCTTTATACCAACACCAAGTTTTTCTACTTGGGAACTGGAGATCCTAAACAAATAATCTGTTTTAAAAGTTTGGGGTCATAATTACAAATTATAAAGCAAATGGTCACATGTCAAAAGTTTACAAAGAGATGACACCACATTTATACACTGCTAAGCTGTGTAGAATGCCATAATAAGGGATAATGCTGCTCATTTCAGAGCACTTATTCTCTGTTTACTCCAAAAGACCTTTTAGGTATCTCTTATGGGATCAGGGGAAGAAGGAGAGGCAACAGAAGGCTGTTTAGAAATCAGTATTTTCAGCATTCTTGTTCTGAATGTTCTGAATTTACTTTAACAGGTGACAGAGGGTTCTTGTAAATTGTTTAAAATGCAGGTTTTTATTCCCGTTATCCAGGATTTGCTGTTGGTTTCAGGTGTTGTAGGTTTTATGTTTTACAGAATAAATCTTAAGCTTAACTACAGTGATTACACTTTTAATTATGATATAGATTTTGAGTACCCTTGAAATAATTGGCTCAAGGAGACTGTAGTATTTCATTTTGCTTAGAAAAATATTCACCACAGCTTGGAAGATGAATGTTATTGTAAAACTTTTCCTTCAACCGTAATTTTTAGTGGTTCAAGTGTGCCAGTAATCTTGATTTACATTATATGCCAGCCTAGCTGACATTGTGGTTGATAGAGCTTGAGAAGACACATATATTGTCCATAAGGGAGGAAGATTCCTATGCTGAGCACATTTAAGAAAGTTAAGTTTGGTAGCATAAAATCATGATAACTTATCTTTCTCTTTGTGCAATTACATTATGCAATTTTCCTTTTTTCCCTAGGAGAATAATTGCCTTAAAATTGTGATGGTGTGACAGGTTTAGAGTTATACATGTTCTCTATAGTGCACTTTTCCTGATGAATTTATCAGAAAATTACTTTGTTACTGCAGCAACTGTGTAGAGATGCTGAAGCAATGAAAGAGAAAAATAGTTTGGCCAAGATACAAGAGAGTAGGAATATTACTGTAATCAGTTAAATTCCTATTAGTGTTCAATATTTTGTGTGTATATATATAAAAAGGGGATGCCCTCTGTTTTAATAAATATAATAACAAGGATATTAAAGGGGACTGTAAAATACCATTTATCTTGGAATTAAGCTTTTCTTCGTTCCACAAAAATTGTGTATTTTTAACACTGTAAAATTCAATTTCTAAAGAAATTCTAAGGAATATATCTTTCTTTTTTTAAATTTACTTAAACTTAACCTCAACCTCATGATTTATCCTTTTCTTCTTCTGCCTTTCTCTCTGCATTTTATACTTCTGCCTGGTAGCTGGAATTTGTGTAGCTGGTGACTTAAAAGATTGAATTTCATAGCCCCATGGCCAGCTCAAAGGGAGCATATGAAATGCATATGGAGTGCACAATCTACCACACACAGAACTGAAACCAAGAGTGCCTTTGGGGAAGGGTGGTGTGTGCGGTCATGGTATGATGTCACTATTAGGCATGTACAGCTTTTAGCAGGGAGACGCCTTAAGAGCCTTGTTGAATCTCATACAACTGGCCTCAGCCCATTGATCATGTGATTTCTTGCTAAGAATCTGAATACTTCTGGTCCCACAGAGTTAATTTCTACAGGGAGCTCAACAGGTAATTAATATATATTCTCTGTAGAAGAGAACATACTCAAGGTGTAAATTTTAAAATATTAATGCAAAATTTACTTTCTCTTAAAATATGCCATCTCCTAAGCCTCTCTGTTATTACTGTGAAAAGCAGGAAGCCGCATAAGTTAATGACTTTTTCTTTCTTATCTTCAATTAAAAAAAAAAAGAAAAAAGAAAACCAGAATGTCACTTCTCAGCAGTTGTTTTCTTCACTATTTCAGACATGCTTCCAAATATTGTTTATCTACTATCCTCTGTCAGTATTGCATACAAATATTATAGATAAGATGTGCAGGTAAGACATGTTGGAAGGAGGAGGTAGCTGTTTTGTTTTGTTTTTTTATCAAGCCAAGCAAATCATCCGTATAGATTGATATAGCTCAGAGGCTGTTAATGGCAGTGCAGCCCAAGGAGTGCTGCAGAGAGAGGAAATGAAGCTCAGAAATAACTTTGTGCAACTCAAATTAAAGCTGAACACTTTCTGAGATCTCAGCCCTAATGCTTCCTTCCTCCAAGTAAGACTTTCACATTTTTTTAACTTTGAAAAGACTTTTTAAGCAGGTGGCATCTGTGACCACAGCAATTACAGAGTACTTCCTAGAAGGACTTTATACTTTACAAGACAAACTGTTAGAAAACATGGAGCAAATTCCACTGGCAAGATAACTTGTCTCCTGACTCAGTAACTGGGTGCCCATTTCAGCCCTTTTTTCCTGTTAGTCTGTGACGCTGAATGTTGGAGATTTTCTTCTCACCAGGTTTTCAGTTCGTGAACAGGAGGCATCTTTAAATTCTTTCTTCACACCGATCTCTGAATTTCCAGCAACAGTATTAAAATTTTCCAAGAAAGAACTGTTTTCACTCTCCTGACTATAATGACTATTTTAAGAGTAATCATCAAGAAGCCAAAAAACCACAGCATTTGTTTAGTTTCAACTTCCGTTCATGTGTAAAAGAAAGCAAACATGGGTCTCATTTATTCCTGCTCAGTCTACCCAACTTATTAAACACTCTGCGACTGTTCTAACAGGAGGTCTGCCTACATTAATATCAGACCTAAGCACCATTTCAGTGAATACCCAGAGCCATCAATTCTGAATAATTATAAACTAAAATTGTAATTCAGAAGAATTGTATTCTGGAATGTAGAAACTGGTTCCCAAACATTACCAATGACTGAGGCTTCTGGCTCTCGTGACCTCATATCTAAATACCTTTTGGGCTTGTTGAGATTAGTTTAGTAAAGCAGAAAGGACATTTTCTGCAACAAAAGCTGGAGATGAAATTTGAAGTGCCCCTGAGGTATAAGATATGCACAATTTTTATCATTCCTTTGCACAGAAGTTTCAGAGTGTTTCCTTGACTTAAACAAGATTTGTTTTCAATGAACTTTCATGCAGGACAATGTACGTAGTCTGAATCTTGGACATTTTAGAAAATAAGTATATGGCCCTGTAAGAAGGAGTCATGCCATTCAGCATGGTTTTTTATTCTGTGTTATTTTATTTGGAGAGCAGTTCCATGGTAATATTAATCCTTTTTTTTCCACCATATGTTTTGTAGCATCTTCTGATTTAGCTTGTGCTGTTGCATAGCAGGTATTGCCTGAGTTTACCATGATGGAAAATTTCTTGATTGTTGAGGCGCCTACTTCATCCTTTGGAAACCCTGGAATGAAAAGGATAAATGGAGAAACTAAATAATTTCACTTTGGACATCATTAGTTTATACAAAATCAAAACAACATGCAACTATATAAATTTAGCAGCACCAGCCCACTACTACCATGAAGGGTCAGGCTATTATGCTGACAGGGCTCCATAGTTATACTAGCAATAACTCTGAATGAAACACAAGCAAGAGCAGGAGTGCTTGTTGTACAGCCTGTAACTACTCTGGCATGCTTGAGGATTGCTCAAAAGTTAGACCAATTTGGTTTGGTGTATGCACATTTCTTCTAATAGAGGTGAAGCAGAATTAATGGCCAAACACCTACCTTGCTCCACTTTGTTCACTTTCTTATACACTTCATCAGTGAAAGATCCTAATTTATATAGCTTGCTTTTTCCAACACATAATTTATGTGTCCACCAGCAGCTGTGGCTTCCAGAAACTTGAAAAAACATGTGAATACAGTGTCCCTTTTACCCATACTCTGGAAAGCATCTGTGCTGAAGACAGGAGTATATGAGGCATAGAAATGCCTTTTCTACAACCACGTAACATCACCATTCTGGTGCCTTAGTTATAAACATTTTATGTTGCTCCCTTTTTAAAATGCAATCACTGGAACCACTGCAGAAAAGAGCAGAAACAGGATTATAAAGTTATTTCTATGTTCCTCAAGAGCTAGTGAGGTGCACATTTACTGTTCTAACAATTCTAAAGAAATACCTAAGAAGATGTACTCTGTCTTCCATCAATGTGATAGCAAACTTAATTTGTCAGCTTATTTACTTCTTTGCCCAATCAGTCTGGTTTGGTCTGGCAAATCAACACTAAGACCTTCTTGACAATTTCTCTTGTCAGGACTAGATAATCTCACCAGACCATTTTTTTAGGCTAATTGTCAGGTGGCCCCCTATTTCTTCTCCTATCTGCTGCTCACATAAAAGAGAAGCAGTCAAACCCTAAAGTAGATGATATCCCAGACAAGCCCCCAGATGGAGGGTAGCCTCACTTTTCTCAAGCCTTTCTATTTTGTTCCATTTATACCTAAAATATCTATGGTCCAGATATCTGTAAATTAAAACTGAGTACCTGAATCTGGGAACCCAGAGGCCATTGTGCTGGGACAAAAAACAAGTTATTTGTTCGGCAATTGGTGCAACTTTCCAGCAGAAACCAAAGCCAGCTGAGGTCAGGCCCTACAGAGGGTGGACTCCAGCCTCAGGGAACAGTCCTTGGTAAACCCTCGTCTGAAAACTGCGAAGAAATACCTTTCTGTGCTTCTGGAAAAGTGGAGTTATTCCACCAGCTTGAGTACAGTTGGGACCCAAAACCCCGAGGCAACACTGTGGACTGGGGAAGGTTGTACCTTACAGTCTGTGGTAATTTGGGATGTGTCCAACATGCAGCTAACTTTAGATGTTATAGATGAGTGCAGGCCAGCTCTAGGTTTAGGGGGTGAATGGCAGCTTGTCTTAGTACTTCAGGAAGGGAAGGAAAATACAATTTATCTTTGTAGGTACTGCATGGTGCTAACAGGAAAACTGATGCCAAACAAAAGAGATTTGGAAAAATCAGCTACAATGTATATTTCTGCTGGTAGCTTCATGTGAGTGCACATGTATGAATGTGAAACAGCTCCTAAAACTTGTATGAAAGAAAAGGATATTTTTCCAGGATAAATTAGAGTTTTTTTCATTATCTAAAGCAGAAAATCATAACTTATGAAAGATCCATCCTCATATACTTGATTCATTTCACATTTTAAATTCATTGGAACAGCTGAGATGTCTTGGAAAACAGCCAAGGACAAGTGTACTTGCTAATTCTCCCTTATTTCATTTAAAATACTAGGGTTTCTGTACATGGACTGCAACACTTGAAATTCACAGTCTTTCCATTAAAAAAAGGATTGTTTAGTTCTCTTTTTAAAGCTGATCATTTGATCCTTCAATCTCTACAAGTTACCTCTTCCCTTTGAAAGTACAGAACCATTGCTGATAGTTCAGGCTGTGCAGTCATAGAGGTAGGAGGTGCTGTCCTAGTTTCTGTTTTCTTTCTCCTATTCTTGTACCTTGGGCTTGTCCCACTTTGTGGCAACAGAAGCTGACAGATGGCACTTGAATTCCTATGGGAGGGGGAGTATGGTCATACCACAGAAATGCAGTTTTAGTGTTAGTTCCTTATATGGCCAAGATGACAGCACTTACAGGGAGTTTTACGTGAGGTGGGATTTTGGCCAAACAAGAAATAGAATAACTTCATTTACCTGCACCTACCTTTTGCTCTGTGTCGTGGTTTAACCGCAGCTAGCAACTAAGCACCACACAGCCACTCGCTCACTCCCCCCTCACTCCAGTGGAATGGGGGAGAGAATCAGAAGAGCAAAAGTGAGAAAACTCATGGGCTGAGGTAAAGACAGTTTAATAGGTAAAGCAAAAGCCACACACACAAGCAAAGCAAAACAAGGAATTCATTCACTGCTTCCCATTGGCAGGCAGGTGTTCAGCCATCTCCAGGAAAGCAGGGCTCCATCACGCCTAACAGTTACTTGGGAAGACAAATGCCAAAACTCTGAATGTCCCCCTATTCCTTCTTCTTCCCCCAGCTTTATAGGCTGACCATGACGTCATATGGTATGGAATAGCCCTTTGGTCAGTTGGGGTCAGTTGTCCTAGCTGTGTCCCCTCCCAACTCCTTGTGCACCTCCACCCTACTGGCTAGTGGGGTGGGGTGAGAAGAAGAAAAGATCTTGACTCTGTGTAAGCACTGCTCAGCAATAATGAAAACATCTTTGTTTTATCAACACTGTTTTCAGCACAAATCCAAAACATAGCCCCGTACTAGCTATTATGAATAAAATTAACTTTATCCCAGACAAAACCAGCACACTTCAGATAAGATGGAAAGTATCTGTGTGTCTTTTCCCCTCAACTTTGCAGTTATGTGCCAAGGCTACTAAATTACACTCCTTGTCCCACATCCTGCTAAGCTGAGTAGATGTGCTGCCTCAGAAGGAGTAGCCACTGGGTCACAGGGCCCTGCAGGATTCCTTGTCAGGACCTTCACTGACAAGGAGCAGCATCCTGGGTGACGTTCCCAGTGAGGGAAGAAGCCACTTTCCCTCTCCTTATCACCACAGATAGCTGCTATACAGTCTGACTGGGATTTTTTTTAAAGATTATTCTTCAGCAGATATTAATTTTCCCCAGCGATTTTGTGCCATCATTCATTCTGGGGTTTTTGGCAATGTAACACTTCACTTACTTTTGAAAGGAAGAGTACACACAGGGAGTGTTCTTAACCAGACCAGATCTTTGAAATTAAAGTTGAAGACAGTATAACTTCTCTTACTTCATTTTTGAGTAAGTCCCTGTAAATATTTATCAGCTTGAAGCGTCTTTCCCTGGCTTACTGTAGATTTTCTAGATTTAATATCAGCACCTGGTGCACCATGCTAGTAAGATTCTGCTGAAAATATAGTAGCATAAAATGAAATTAATCCCCCTGGTATAAGGTCTGAAACTAAAAATATTCTCCGTTGATACTGAAAGGCTTTTAAAATTTGTCTTCTTTCCAAACCTCTCCTAAAACCCAGAGCCAGGGTTTGCCCTAACCTATGAAAGGTTAATTCAGTGAATTCTTCTTCATCCAGGTATTCATGAGAGACAAAGAGGGAGGAGGAGGAATGCAAACTAGAATGCAAACACATTTAAAGCTGGACAGGATGGTCTGTCATTCTGAATATTTGAAATCACAGCGAAAAATAAAGCTTATGCTTTTATTTGAGTGTACTATGTAAAAGATCTTCTTGTTTTCAAATCTGCCAGGGCAAAATTAAATGGAAAACTGCAATTTACTAACAAAGCTGCAGAAATATAATTAAACTCAACTCCTCTGTTTTTACAGTTATAACTTGGGACAGGGTGAAAGGCAGGTTCTTGAAATTACTAATCGACAGTAGAGGCTTTGGCATCATGAGAAACCATTTGCCACTTGACAGTTGAGTTTCATCTAAGCCTTTCTTCATCGTGACCTCTGGGTGTGATGCTAGCACAAAGTGTCAGGGGAAAGAGTAGAGGTACCACAAAAGCACCCGAGAGGAGAAACATGACTGCTCTTTGCTGTGCTTCCTACAGCAGTATGTTCAAGTTCAAAGTAATTTCTAGGCACTCTGCAGGGGGAAAAGAGGCGCATAAGAGCTTTCATAATTAGTAAGTTTAAGTAAAAGGATGAGGTACTTCACAACCAATTGGGATCTGAAGTCAACGGGGAAGCTGCCTTTAGATCACAGGACCAAGAACTTCCTGATGGTGATTAAACACAAAAAGGCAATTTAGTTTACTCTGTCTTCATTAATCAAGCCTGTGTTTGTCGAGGTTTAAGGTTTGCTATAATTGTTAGATCATATGTTTCAGCAAATGAGATTCAATTAACATGTAATGAGGCAAACCCTGCAATGGAGATGCAAAGCTGTTCTAAGCTGATTGCATTAAAAGGTGTAACTCCAAACTGGGCTGTTGCTGCGTTGAACTGATAAGATCAGACAGGTGTAAGTTCCAGGCATGGTGGGTATCCGAGCAAGAACAATGCAAGTGACAGACAGGCAGCACCGCCAAGCTCAGCTTTTCAAGGCCAATAGAAATTCTCATTAACACAGTAGATAACACTCATAGCAATGCTGTAGCTGAAACCCAGAGGGAATGAACCAAAAAGTAAAAATAATTAAAAAAAAAAAATCTTTTCTGTTTGGACAACAGAAGTCTATATGAAAATCTTTGACTGCCTCAAGTGTCCATGGAAAATATGTAATTTTTTATGTGTGCACATAAACAGCAGATCACATTCTCCATTTGCATGGCTATCGCTCTGCATAGCTGTCCTTGGGCCAATGTAATTTATGCCCTTTCTTGTTTAACTTGTGGTCTGTATTTACATCCTCTTACTGTGATGGGAGTGACAGCAAGTGATTCAGTGTTTGGTAAGTGGCACTAGTGCAGATTTGAAATAGGTGATTAAACTAAAATGTGCTAGAATATTAGTTAGGTAGATCAAAATTTCTGCTGGCAGATGCAATAGCATCATTGACTACAGCAGGTTGGTTTTTTAAAAAAAAAAACAAAACAGCTATCTCTAGGCCGCAGGAATAACTGTCTGCACCCTCTTTTTAATTTAATTATCATCTTGTTGCATGAAATCAACACTACAGGCTTTCATCCTTACTTTGCTGAGCTATATGCTGAGTCAGTCCATAAAAATTCAGAATGAACTATCCCATGAGCTTCAGAAGAAAAATATTCTGAAATTCAATTGATCTGTGTTCAGGGTAATACATTACAGGAATGGAAATAGAAATATGAGTGGAGGATGGTTGCTTTACTAAGCACAATAATCTTATTTTATGGTTAGCTGGTCACCTTACCTACTTTTGCCACGACTTCTTATACTCAAGACTAATAATTCCTTCCTTCCTTCCTAAACACAAGGAGGGGAAAAAAAAGAGGGATAGGAAGGCAAGGATAGATCTGTATAAGACAGGGAAAAGTGGTATAAGACCGACAGGGAGGAGATAAACATTTCAATGAACAGAATTGGAAGATATGGAAAACTGAACAGAGCAAGCAAAAGCATCTTGTAACTCTTTCATTTTAGAAAAGCAATAAATGAAGTCAGGACTGGGATTTCAGCAAAATATTATATGAATATAATACTGCTTTTGAACACAGCCTGGTCTTTGACTGTCATCCTTTGGTCACTCAGTAGCACTCTTTTCCTTGTTGCCATTTCTCTCTGAAGTAAAAAAAAAAAAAAAAAATTAACATGTCTTGGTGCCTCGGTGTACTAATGTATTTCAAAGTCAGAAGTCCTAGGACTTGGTGGATCAGGGTTCAATGCAGGGGCAGTGCAGCAGGCCAGTATTTCCTGAGCCAGCATAGCTATTAGGTACACATCATGTCACACATTTGTAACTCATTTTTATGAGTCAGATTTTTATTATTTTTCTTATTCAGCATGTAGAGGGAACAAATGCATGTAGAGTAGCAGCCGCTCATGACAGTGATGCCTTTTCCAGGGTTTCTTGCTTTTCCTTTTATGGTATGGTAGCTGAGGGTCTATAGCTGTTTCCAGCCAGCAGGCTGCAATAACCAGTAGCAAATGGAAATTTTGGACAAGCCTGTTCCTGGAGAAGCTTGAGGGCATTAGCTGAAATACGTATTTTAAAACATTAAGACAATTCATACCAAATTCTCTCAGAGTCTGGAGTTTCCCCTGAGTGCCTTCTGGTTACTGCTGACTGCTGTCCATCCTGTGGTATCTAAGCCAGTCGTCTCAGGCTCTGACTTGGTGCCATAGGTGACAATTATGACACAAAACATTTTGTAATAATATTGGAAAATATCAAGATTAGTAGCTGCATCTAAGTGTGCCGAGGGCATGCCTGGGTTGCAGTAGTTGTTAACCAAGTTGTTGCGATGGTTCCACAGAGGAAGCTGTGCTCCTCTCAAGAAGCCCACAAAGGTTTCAGTAATGTGTCCATCCATGCTGAGCTTTCAGTTCTTGTGGCTCATCTAGTAACATGAAAGGCTTTAACTAATGGGTCTCCTCACACGCTAGGTTACCTGTGCCCTGTCGTGAGTGGGATCACCTGGCCAGGGAGCTGTGCTCTGCCAGATATGAGCTGTCTGCTTCTGATGCAGCACATGGGCACTTCAGTTTGTTGACTGTGTACCAGCAACTTTTACTCTTCCCATGTCCCTCCATATGTACAGCACACTTGAGATGGCAACTTCTGAGAAAAGGGTCATGAGCTGTTGAGAGACATCTGGTGCTGAAATGGATCAATCAGATTCTGCCCAGCTGAGAATGATGCTTGAGTCATGATGCAAGATAACCCTTGGGTTAGGTGGTACCCTGGAGGCCATGGGGATTTATCCAAAGGATATGGTGAGGTTTTATGACCCAAAGAAGACTGCACAAAAAAAGCTCAAGGAAAGGCTTGTTCCCTTTCATGTTCTTAAACTATACCAGTACTTATTACCACTCAGATGTCACTGGAATAATGTAGGTTATGGCAAAAGTCCTCATCCAGTGGCTCAACTCAGTACAGTATGAGAGCAAGTCTACAGTACAGTCATTTCTATTTTCTTACTGTAGACAATTGCTTTCCAAACATTTGTATAAATTGAAATCAGTCCACTTTATTAGCCAGATCCTTATTCAAACATTATTTGGTCATTTTATTTGTCAAGCTGTTCCAGCAGATTGAGTCCTCATTCCAGTATTATGTAATTATTTTAGAAGCCAAGTTACATTACATGCAGTGTATTTCTTCCACAGCTCAAAGTTATTTATAGGGAAATTAATAAAACACTTCAAGCCAGCTGTCATTGTGATAAGAATGAAAAAATACTAGCCTTCATTTGCTGGTGCAATATTTAAGTATTTTCCAAATTAATTATTCCTCTGATGATCTAGATAATCCAGCTTTAAATTAAACGACTGAAAGATTTGATTTTTTTTAGTAATATACGCAATTGTTAGAAGAAGCCCATGAGTATGTTTAAGGATCCATTTTTGTGTTGCACTGCCCAACCAGATATATATTAGGTATATACCTTGTATATACCTGGTATATACCTTGTATACACCTTGTATATACCTGGTATATACCTTGTATACCAACATATCAAATACCTCTGAAATTAGAAAATATATTCTGTTGTCCTTTTAAATTTTTAAGACAGATTAACTGTATGCAGTATTTCCAGAAAAAAGAAGACTTTATTTTTAGCTTTCCAATACATTCTTTTGCCAATGAACCTCATATCTGCTTTGTAATGCATGGAGTAAGTAACAAAACTGAGATCCTGCCCTGCCTCAGCAAGGACTTGAATCCCGCATTAGCAGTCTGACTGTTTTCCAAATGAATTATACCTGTCATGTTTCTGGAGCTGAGGTCCTCTCAGCAGTTAATGAATTTTTCACAGGGTTCTGCTTGCAGACATACTGCTGGTGGTGAAGGTCCACAGAATTAGGTGGGCAGGCAGGAGCAGAGACCTCCTGGGAGATCCCTGAGTGCTATGGGAACAGAGACCTGCTCCAAGTTACTCCTAATACAGTGTCACAATGTGGTTTTGAATTACATCAAGTACACAGGTTTTGCCTCCTTTATTCAGTGTATATTCCAATTGTGGTTTTTTCTTTCTCACCACAACCAATGTAAATTTAACTGATTGCCTTCTTGATTCCATTTGCTTTCTTATGAGTGCATTATTCCTATTTCTTCTCTGTTGCACACATTCAGTCTGCTTTGAATGCTTCCAAAGAGGGAAAGAAGCACATGTAAATGTTGTGTGGTAGGAAAAAATCAGAGTCTTCATTGTGGTGTTTTTTTCTTTTTTTTCAAATGTAGAAATTTCTTGGATCACAAATGAGGGTGAAAGGAGTGAGGAACCAACAACACCTGGAGGATTTTAGTGAAGGATAACAAATGTGATGCAAGACTCTCAGATGTACTAGAAGCAGTGAAAAAAAAAATTTAATATATGTGGGAAAAAGTCAGATGAGAAACAGTTGAAATAGTTTGAGAAGAAAAAGAGATGGAATTATGTTCTCAAGGAAACTATAAAAACCTCCCTGCTTATGTCTTTTTGAACTAAAGAGGAAAAAAAAAAAGCCACATTAAAAACCATAGATTCTATAGAAAATGATCCTACAGTGTCAGGGAGCTGAAATAAATGAGACATTGTAAATCAACAATTTTTCCTGACTTTTATGACTCTAACTTTTTTAATGGCTGATAGGCTTTTATTTCCTTATTTTTGTTTTCTGTATGATGCTTCTACATACTCAGTTGAGCCTGCTTTTATGGTATGCTTAATTTCCTCATCTCGTACTGAATAATTTAAAGAGAAATGCAAACTAAAACATTTGCTACAACTTCATCCCATTCTGCTGTAAACACTAGAAAGAGAGAACTCCAGGAAAGAAGTGCTGGACTGATATCAAATATTATGACTGACTTGACTTCTCAAAACTGTTTCTCTGAAAATATGATAATGTATGACAGAGAAGATTACTGTAAGTGCCTTATCTGTGCCTGAAGAAAAATATCAAAACAAAAGTATTAAAAATTTAGACAAAACTATTTTTTTTTGCCAGGCAAATTCATCACAACTCAAAGATAATGTCTGAAGATGGGCAAGGAATTGAAAAAAGGTAACTAAAAGCCTGCTGAGAGTTCTAGCTGTAAATAACAAGTAGTTCTATAAAAGAGTTCTACTTGATCACTCGAGTTTATCAGACTTCAAGGGTAAAGTGTAAAAACAGGGAGTATGACCTTCAGAGAAAGCCAGGTTGGGAATTATTCATATGATAAGACCTTCAGAATGTGATTAGTCAAATAGCAAAAGAAATACATAGGTACGTAAAGTACAACCTTCTCCAGAGCAGCTCGGTAGTGATAAAGGAGGACGTATTTTATTGGGCTCCTTTGGCCTGCTCCCTCATGACTCTTCATCTCCTTTGCCTCACTTGACTTCCCCCCATTATGCTGATCCATAGCCTGGCCTTTCTGGTGGTAGCAGCTCTTCTGCTTCGGTGTCCATCAGTCAATCATTATGTAAACTGACTGATCTCATTCAGTATCTCCAGAGAAAAATCATCCTTGTCATTCCAGGGACACTTGTCCCATCCAGTGCTGGCTGGATGCTTTCCTGCCCCAAGTCTGGTAACATTTTTATTCAGCCAGGCACAGGAGCATGATATTGCAGATCTATAATTTGGGACAAGAAGACTCTGTTGGTCTCCGGTCCTGTGGACTTTACTGCCCACTATCTGGAATGATTAGCGTTTGCCATGTCCCGTGGAGCTCCAGTATTTCCTCACAGGGAACATGCTTTCCTCCATGTCTCTGGCCTTCCTTCCTCCTCCTTTCCCCAGCAAATCTGTCACCCACCAATAAAAGCTTTTGTGGCCATGTGACTTCTGAAAGTTTCTGCCTTGTGAGAGTTTAGAGTGCTCTGCGTTTATGACATAAGCGATGTTTATTTCATTGATCCTATATAGTCTAGGGAGTTTTCAAGCATGCTGGATTTTGCACAGTGGTGCTGTTGATCTGCTTGTCAGATCAGACTGAAGCCACAGGCTATGGACATAACCTTCACATGCAAGAGCAGTAGGTTGTCAAGATGTACAAGCCATTGCCATAAACATCCTGGGTCAAAGATCTGGGCGTTAACTGCAGGTTGTTAAGCTGTCAGTTGTTTCTTTATTATTGTTAATATAAAAACCATCCAAATAATATCTGTGGATTTTTCTTCCTTTTCTAAAAACTTACCTCTGAAATCTCTCAAAAACAGTGAAATAAATATGTGCAGCGCAGTCCCTCAAAAACAATTTTCAGAAAATATTACTGTGAAAATAAGTTGGATCCTTTTGGAGAACTGAGAGTTTAGGGCAATAAATCTCACTGTTAAAAGCAACAAGAGAAGCCACCATCACTCACTGATTCCCAATGCTCTAGTCAAGCCTCCTGATTTTAGCTACTTTCTACATTACTCCTGATTAAATGCTTAAATCTTTGTAGCTGAGAACAGAAAGATAATCCGCATGATATCTCTGTAGCTAAGGCCTCTCTCTTGGGGATCTCACTGGGTCAGTGTCTTGAAGGAGGGTTCACATGAACTTTGTGAAGAGAGAGATCAATTTTCAGCTGAAGAGCAGAAGGCAAATACAGATTTATCTTCCTTGGTAAATAAAAAAATCTATTCCTTTCATAGCTAGAAGACTTGACTATAAATCAACTACATAAATCACTAGCTTTAAACCTCAGTTGTACTCTAAATCAAAGGAACACTTGACATGTTTATTTTCTTAATAGATACTGAGAGCCTTTAGTTTTAAAACGGTTATATTCATTTTTTCCAGACTACATCTAGAGTGGCAAATCCAATGGAAACCAAGCTCCAGTTCTGTTGGAAGTGGAAGAGGCAACTTCTCTATCCATGCTCAAAATACTTTCAGTTAATGTATTGGTTTTGCACTTTCCTTTGGCAGCTGCCATAAAATAGTTATTACATTTTGATCTCTGAGGAGCTTTCACTACCTGGAAATTTTCAAACATAGAAAGGGGGTAAAAAAGACTTCATAAAGCTGATTATATACTGTCTTGGCTTTATTGTTTGTATTTTATTATCACAGAAGAGTGCCTTCTCCTATAGAATAGGTTACAGGCTTCCAGATGTATGAATAAAAAAAGTTTGCTGTATTTTGGGGGTTGTTTGCTGTTTTAGAGGTTAATAATCTTATAGATCTCACCTAGTGCATGTTTTTTATTAAAAGCAATGTTTTTTTCCCCATATTTTACTGCATATTAAACCTACATCCTTATTTGTACTTTTTCTAAAAAAACTCCTTATTGCTTTGGCTTTTTCCATTTGTTTTGCTAAGAAATACCAGAGCTTGTAGGTTGCTTGCAGCTTCTGCTGAGATGTCATGTACCCTGCTGCACTGAGGCAAAAATTTCTGGAGTGTTTTGTTTTCTTCTGATGTAAATGGAAAGAAGGAAAGCTTGGAAAGCAGTGCTGCACTCAAGATGGGTCAGTTCAGTTTGGTAGGACCAGCCGCTAAAGTAACAACCAATTACTCTTGAACTGCTTCTTTTAAAAAGAAGTTCTGCTTCTTCATTTCCTCAGAGCTCTTGTTAGGGACTGCATTGGCTATGCTTATTGTAGCGCATGGCTCTTCCTCCTCTTTCTTGCAAACTTAGGCTGCTATGCAGAAATACCTGCCTTTCATGAGGGATGGGAATGGACCATCGCTGCTGTTCCCTGCCAGCCCAAACCTCCTTTGGTCACTGGCCCTGGGAGCAGGATAAACACCCTTTTGGCATCACACTCCTGGTTACTAGAAAGGCCATACAAATATTTGGCTGTTGGGTGGATATAGAGCTACATGGAGTCTGGAGAGAGGAAGAGGAGGAGGAGGAATAACAGTGCCCTGAAGCACAGCATCTGTGGGAGAGTGAAGAGAGGGGAGCAGCCCCAAAGCAGAACACAGCATAGAATGAAAGTGCAGCTGCAGGACAGCTGTGTATGACAATGAATCATCAGTCACACACATCAAGCAACGGTGCTCCTGGCTGGGCTTTTTGAAAGGTCCTCAGTGATTTAAGAGCACAACTGCCATTTACCTCCAGTGGGGCTTTAAGCACTTTCCAAAATTTACCCCTTAGCACATCAAGCTGTGTTGATGTTCTTTGTACTTCATTCTTTTTTAGCCTTGTTCTTTTTTTTTATTTGGCTGCCTTGGAAACCTACTGTCAGTTTCCATGGAGCAGTGTGCTACAGTGTATAGATATATATTATTATGGCTTTACCTTTATATTTACTGCTCATACAGCATGGAAATGGTCATTCTCAAATCTCTGAGCACCTGAAAGGCAGCCCTATCCTGGGAAAGGGATGTGAACTATGGAAACATTTGTGTGTCAATGAAAGTACTCTGCTCTCACTATTGTCTTGTGTCATTCAGCTCCACACTGATGTTATAGCTGAGTCCCTGAGTTTCTGAGCAGTGCTAGGAACCACACTGATGCCAGCAAATGACCATGGTTCATGCCAGTCATGGCACTTGCACTAATACAGTGTCAGGGCTCAGCCTGGCTGAGGCTCAGAGACATCAGCAGTCACAAAGCTGAGCATTGTGTGCCTGGAATTAGGAACTGAAAGCATGCGCATGGCAATAAAAAGACAGTCTCGGCTCAGGGTAGATCACACCTACTAATTGTACCAGCTCTAAAACTGACTCCCCTTTGACTAATCACAGAAATAAAATGAAAAATTTTGCATAGGTTGGCATCAGTATTACTGACAAAATTACAGGGCCTCAGCGCTGCTCACTGGTCCAAAACGAAAGCTGTTTCCACTTTAAGTAATATCAGGGAACTGGATTTGGTCTGGGTGAACACAGAGACAAAGGCAGCTGCAGGGTCCAAGCATATTGGATGGGGGAAGAGAGTGCCACTGTTGCCTGGTGGAAGTAGGGCCAGGATTAGCTTTTTCTAGCACATAGAGGCATAAAACATTACTTAAATTTCTTCTGTTTGCAGGCTGAAAATTACCAGGCTGATGATTTTAGTGGATGAATTTAACTGTTAGTTCTAATCGGCCACTCTCCAGAAGAGCTGTCACCACAGTTCAAAAGTAATCACCATGAACTATGAAAGGTAAAAGATCATTCAGTATTTTAATCCAGTTAGTAGAGCAGTGTTGTACTTGAGACAATGTCACCCCTCAAACACCTATGGTTACAGTGCTTTGGAGGGAACTAATTGCCTTCAACAGTCTCCTGCCATTTTGAGACATATGGCCATGATGGACCATAGCATAATAGGATTTTATTTGCATGCTGGTGACTTTGAGTATGACAGGGAAGCTTGAGAGCAGCCTCTGAGTGGTCAGAGTGGAGAGCTCTTTATAGCTATAAAAACAAACTGCTGATGCTTCCAGGAAATATTAGCAAGTTTTGGCAACTGAGGGTTATATTCAGCACTACCACACTACTGCACAGTAGACTGGTGTCAAACCAGCTGGAGGAAGCATGACCCTGGGCAACGCATCTCTTCCTGTTTCCCCTTGAGGAGGTGAAGGCAATACTCTTAGCTTTTTACTTCGTCACATCTAGGAGTTTCACAAATAAAAGGAAAATTCAGTTGAAACACTCCTTCCCATAGGGCAGGGGAACACATCTGGAGTAATTTCAGAATTTGGGGTGTCTTGGGTTTTGTTTGGGGGTTTGGAGTTTTTTTCATAACTTTCTGTTCTTCTCATCTCCTCCCTTCTCACTGTGATTCACAGAAATTTCACTATATTTTAAACAAACAAAAAATCCTAGAATCTGTGGTCTGAGATAAATCCATTTATTTGTATGTAATTCCCTTTTGGAATTCCCTGTTTATAATGGGTTCTATATGCATCTAGCCCCTGTTTATATAGGGAGGAAACACAGCCTGTCCAGTAACCCATACAACTGTAATTCAGAATCTGAACATCTTCTGATCTACAGTTTTGATGGGTAGTGCAGTTCCCGCCCCTCATCAATATATTTTTGATTTTCCTGAATTCAGCATAACAGTGAATGCTTACCCTTTGAAAGGGAGATATCCTACTTTTAGTGAACTGAGGCTCAAGTCATGTCTGAGTTGCTTGTATTGCTGCAGAATTGCTGGGGTTGCCAGGGATCTCTTGGGATTGTCTAGTCCAACCCCCTTGCTCAAAGCAAGGTCAGCTACACCACATTGTTCAAGGCCATGTACAGTCAGGTTTTGAACAGCTTCAAGGATGGACACTCCACAATCTTTTTGGAAAACCTGCTCCAGTGTTTGGCCAATCTCATAGTAAAAATATTTTTTCTTATGTTTAAAGGGAGTTTTCTGTATTTCAGATTTTGCCCATCTCCCTGGGCACCACTGAGAAGAGTCTGGCTCTGTCTTCCTTACTCCCCCATGATCAGGTATTTATGGACACGGATAAGATTCCCCTGAGACTTCTCCGAGCTGAACAGTCGCAGGTCTCTCAGCCTCTCCTTGTATGAGAGATACTCCAATCCCTAAACCACCTTCATGACCTTTGGCAGGACTTGCTCTGGAGGTAGTCACGGCACCAAGCCTGACAATATTCAAGAAGCATTTGGACAACGCCCTCAGACATATGGTGTGAATTTTGGGCTTGTCCTATGCAGGGACAGGAGTTGGACTCGATGATCCTTGTGAGTCCCTTCCAACTCAGGACATTCTATGATTCTATGATTCTATGCTCTAATATGCCCACATCCCTCTTGTACTGAGGAACACAGCACTGGACCCAAGTCTCCAGATGTGGTCACACCAACACTAAGCAGAGAGGAAGGACCACCTCCCTTGATCTGCCAGCAATGTTCTTGTTATTGCTGTCGCTCATCAGAAGCCTGTATGAGGAGAATGAGGTTTTTTTCCTATCAAAATATTTTATGGCCCTTGAGCAGCTATTGTAATCAGATAAAATAGGGCTGTGAACTCCAATACAAAATTGGCCTCAGTGAGTTTCCGTCTTGTCTGACAGCAAGAGAAAAATGCATATACAATATTCATGCTTCATTTGCAGTAGTTATACACTATTGCTTCTATTTAGTGTTCTTAAATTCTCATTTATTCCCACATAAATTTGACAGTGTATTTAGCATCAGCTCCATAAAGAAAGAAGTTTATATATGCATTTGAAGAACATTTGAAGTGCTTTTTATTTAGCCTATAAAGTTCATGTGTTATTTCTTTGAGAAATGAGAAAATGTTTTTGCACAAGAAAAAATCCACACGGTGAAAATTTTTAAGCACTGAAAATGCAAAATTACACAATTTAAACTGTGTAGTGACTTTAAATGTTCTAATGACATTGATTAAAAGGAAACGGTTGGAGTTTTTTCTTTAAAAGAAGCGACTACAGGTTTGAGAACTCTAGTAACTGGAAGATTTGTACACTGAGAGTCATAAGACCAAAAGATTGTGATGCCATGAATTATCTTAATTTTTCAATATGTTTTTTAAAATGTGAGAGAGGTAGATTTAGGTATTGTAGTTGGGTGTTGCAAGGAATGAACACAAAGTTGCTATTAGTGTTCAATAAGGAATAATCAGGCTGGAAACAGGTATAACACTTCAAAGCCAAGTTCTATCACATTTTTCAATGTGTTCCCATCCTGATAAATTTCTTGCAGGGAGAGGTGCAGTGTCCAATAGGACTTGCATGGTTTCCACATTTGTTAGCTCTGATGAGCAACTCATAGTGGTGTTGGTGATGTCTGATATGCCAGAACTGATTCATGGGAAGCAGTCTAGGGTAGAAGGGCAACTCTAATGAGAATTTACTGAAAGGCCAGGTCTGAATAGAGTCAATGTCTCTCCCAGTAGGCATGTTTTATTTTCACAGAAAAAGTTTTCTTTGGAAAATTTTGATAGCACAGTGATTTGCTAGCAACAAAAGCTTTGGCAAAGCAGCAATTAAGGACAGAAAGGTGAGGACTGAGTTCAAATATGTAAAAAGTATTATATCTTTATTATTAAAAATGCTTGGAAAATATATTTCACATAAACTTAAAAGACCCACGTGACATCTGAAAGGTATCTATATTTTCTTTGCCCAAAATTGAAGAACAGAACTCAAAAAGCTTGTTATTTTATTACCATCTGCTGGATCTCCCCCAAAACCACACATCTCTTGCCCTTCAAGGGAATGTTTTAGAATCATAGACTCATAGACTCATAGAATCACAGAACGGGTTGTGTTGGAAGGGACCCTTGAAGATCATCTAGTCCAACCCACCTGCCATGGGCAGGGACATCTTTCACTAGATCAAGTTGCTCAGAGCCCCATCCAACCTGGCCTTGAACACTTCCAGGAATAGGGCATCCACAACTTCTCTGGCAACCTGTTCCAGTGTCTTACCACCCTCATAGTAAAGAATTTCCTCCTTATAGCTAATCTAAATCTACTCTCTTTTTGTTTAAACCATTATCCCTTTTCCGATCACTACAGGCCCTGGTAAAAACTCTCTCTTCATCTTTCTTATAAGCCCCCTTCAAGTACTGAAAGGCTACAATAAGGTCTCCCCAAAGCCTTCCCCAGGCTGAACGACCCCAACTCTCTCAGTCTTTCTTCACAGGAGAGGTGTTCCAGCCCTCTGATCATTTTTGTGGCCCTCCTATGGACCTGCTATAAAAGGTCCATGTCTTTCTTGTGCTGGGGGCCCTAGAGCTGGATGCAGCAGCCATAAGTTTTTCCCTAGCCATAATTCATAACCTTCAGCAGACTGTGTTATTCAAATAGTGGTTTTCAAATACCTGCAACTTAAACAACAGAATACGATTCTGTCTCTTCTGATTCCTCTGCAAATTCTGACAATAAAAATTAAAGTGTGGCAAAAACTATTGTAAAATACTGCTGTTAGGATGCAGCAGTCTTACAGTCTGACAACAGAACTTTGTGATTCACAATCAGAAGAAACCTTTGGCATGTAATAGCCCGCAGCTTGAACACGTGTTTCGATAGACCTAAATGCTCTGACTGCGGTATGGTTGCTGCATGTGTTGCTTGGCTTTGATATGGTCAGGCTGTCACAGGCTATCAATAGTTTGTATGTATGCTTTCTCTTCTGCCCAAGGGTAAAGGCAAGACATCACATTTCTATTAAACTTCGGAGTGGATAGCCTGGTTTAGCTTCTAGCTTATTCCGAGTGGTATTTGGACTGATGCTTTTTGGCTTGCCTGTTTACTGCTGATTTATGGTAAGCAAAACTTAATAAATGATGATGCATTTAATAATTTAGGTACCTATCTGTGTCTGTAGCTACTTGTGCCTATAAGTGCTTGAGGCCAACATTCAGCTGCCTCTGCCTTTTTCAGAAATATTGGTCAACTCCAGCAAAAGACAGTTTTTCAACATTTCTTAATATCCCTTGCCCATCTAGCTAATGGACAGCTTCAAAACCTGGCTCAGGTGAAGGCTGCAATATGGGATCCACCTGGCGGAGGCAAGGGAAGCAGGCAGCAAGGCAGTGCTGCCTGTGGGGTTTTGTGGCTAGTCACAAGAAAGGCAATGGAGAAGTTGCATAGAAAGCTCACTGGCTGCATGAATGAATCCTACTCAGATGTTATTTTGGTGTCTATCTCCAGTTGATTCCCTGAATGCTGAGAATAGTTCAGTATCTCCCCAAAAAATGTAGTAGAGGAGTACCTGCTTTTTTTTTCACTGCTGCAGGCTCCTTTGCCAAAATGATACCTGCACTAGAATGTAACCAAGCAGTCAGATCACCCTCTAACCCATCCTGCTATAGATTGGCCTTACTGGATGTATATGCAGCTCTGCCCCCAGTAAAGCCATGGTATGTACCACCTGTTATCAAGAGCTTACTGATCTGTTGGCCAGATGTGCTGGGAGTCTTGGGAACATGGAGATGGCACTTGCCATCTCCAGCTCTTTCAATTCAAAGTTTTCACAGATTCATGGGCTCTTTGTTCTGATCACATTTCATGGTTTGAGGCTGGTACGACTCAACTTATTTCAGCTTTTCCTCCTTTTACTGTTACCTTCCTTTCGGCATCTTTGCAAAGATATTTTCTTAAGCTTTCCCTAACTACCTCTGTTTTTCTTAGAGTTTTAAATCACACATGTCTTCTAATTTCCTTTTTTTGGAGGAGGAAAGGAGTTTCAGTTAGGTTACTTGTTGCTCACTTGTTTGCGACAACTGCAAGCTGTCTGCAGTCTCAGCTGAACGGGAGTAACTCCTGTGTTGCCGAATCAACAGCTCACTTTCAAGTGGCAAATGACAACCAGGGAGCCCCAGATTTAGCCTTAGACTGTTTTGCTCAGTCAGGGAGACAGTATGTGTGCTAATGAGAAACTGAGAATATTGCTCTGATGGTCTTGATTCAATCACAGTGAGGCAGACAGCCTTAGAAATGTGGCCAGACTCCCAGAGAAGTGCCCAAGCACTAATACACCCTTGCACATGACATATGGGTCACACTTTCTGTGTGATTTCTTGGGCTTTCCCCAGTCCCCTCCCCACTCTGCCTGAGCATCCTGTGAACATGGTTTGCTCAGTTTTTCTGCTTGAATGAAAGTTCCCATAATGCTGCTGCTATTCCATGTCTCTACATCTACCCAATACTGTAGCTGAGTTCATGTTCTACAGTCTTTCTCAACCGTAATAACAATAATACCTACATTGCCTACACTGTGAAAAATAAATCACACTGAGTCTTATCAGTTATCTCCAAGAAGGTATTGATACTGAACTCTATCTGCCCAGCAAGTGTCTCGCAATGACAAATCATAGAATCATAGAATCATAGAATCATAGAATGGTTTGGGTTGGAAGGGACCTTAAAGATCATCTCATTTCAAGCTTATCATCATCTGTTTGTGTATAAAGTTAAGACTGTGTTTTCCCCATGTGCATGACTTCGCATTTATTGAATTGAAATTTCATCAGCTGCTTTATGTTCCAGTCACTCAATATCACAAGAGCCTTCTGTAACTCTTTGCAGTCAATTTAGTTTTGACAAGTTTGAATAATTTTATATCATTAGCAATCCTTGTTATCTTATGCATCTCCCCACTTTCCAGATTTTTCATGAGGATGCTGAAAAACAGCAATTCTCCCTATGGTAATTCCTCTCTATTGTGGGAACTGAGCAATTATTCCTAGCTTTGCTTCCTACCTTTAACTGTTGATAATTCATACTATCTGTGAGAAAAAGCTCCCTCTCATATCTCTGTAGTTTAGGTTGTTTAAAATACTTTCATGGATGTCCTCCAAATTGTTTCAGAGTTTTTACTGCCTTCTTTCCCCTTGGCCACCTTTATAGTGTGTGCTTTCAGACTTCTTCAAAGAACCCTAACAGACTTATGAGACAAAACTTTCCTCCACAACTCTCACACTAACACATGATCAACATATCACATTTATTTTTATGTTTACTACTACGTCAACCACTATGTTTACCTTCCTTTTATTTTTGTAACACAACTAATTTTTTGGTTGTAGGCACCAATCTTATGATGATACAAACAATAAAGGGCAATAAGGTCTTTAGTCATTTGCAACTTTCTAAGCATAAAGCAGACAGTGGTGCACCTATACCAGCAGACAGGTGTAGTCCACTGCGGTAACCGTAGCTGAGCATTGGCCTGATATGATTTTACCTTAGCTTATGATATCTATAAATAGAAAGCAGGATTAATTTGGACTTAAATTTTATCTAGGTTGAAACAACATGTTTCTGTTGTACTTTTCATTAAAGCTGTCCTACAAGCTTGTGCTCACACAGCTGATGAGAAGCAACACATGACACTTAGCTCTCTAGAGCAAGATTTGAGGATGTCACAGGAGCTCTTGGGGTTCTTATAACCTTATGTGTTAGATGTGTGCCAGGTGCCAGCTAAAAGACTTCATGGTGTGGGTCACAAGAAAGGTATGCATCAAGCCACACAGTGCTGAGCTATAATGCTGGTGTAACCATGAAGTATCTGCCCCACAAGCATAGCTGCTGATGAACAGATAGGGAAATAAGCATGTGCTGAAACAGATATATTTGACATAACAGAAATATTGAAGTCAGAATAGAAGATTCCGTTTTAAAGCTTGTGACAATGTTATTGGTACTAATTTTAGTAAGCTCAATTATTTGTATTTGATTTTACTTCTTTTCATGACTATATTTTCACAACCTTCTCTGTGAGATCTGTGAAGATTCCTTTTAATACTTTTACTGTTTTTAACTCTTCTACTGTTTTTAGGGTATCTTCTCTGAAGTTTCATTTTGCTTCTAAATTTTACCTACCATGATTTCACTAAGAAAAAATAAATTGTTTTTGAAAAGGATTTCCATCTGTGTCCTAGCCTGAGAGCCTGCTCTGGGGGTTAGATTCACTGACCAATACATTATTCATCTCTCCTTGAAATAGCCTATAAATCAGCCTGCAATATGGATCACATACAATCAAAGTAAGTGGTGTAATGACATTATCTGTAGTCTTAAAAACTAACATAAAACAACTCAAACAGTAAAATTTCTAGATGTGATCCAGAGTTTGACAGATCTGACTCAGTGCTGAAAAACTGTGATTGGCAGATACTTCTGCTAATGCTTTTCTTCTTTAACTGGAGGATTGCAGAAGCATTTTTCGTCTGGATAGCCAGGCAAATGTAAATCCAATGCCTGTTATTGCTTCATCTGTTCTGCTTTGAAATTAGGAGCCTTCAAATATTTGCTGTAGTGGAATTCAGCTTCTCAAATGCCCACAGAATAAGATGAGTCTGACCAAGGTGTGTTGGGAGCATGAAGAAAGGAGTCCTACAAATCTAAGCAGTGCCATTATTTTTGAAGTGTTGCATGAATTAAAATGTAGAAAGTTGGCCACTTCCAAGCTGCTGTTTTCAGGGTTAGATTTCCCAAACTGCAAAAGAACTCAATATATTGGATTTGTCCACCTGAGAAGAAATTTTTTTAGTCATCTGTATAACCAAAGTTTCCATCTGTTCCTACTGTACTATAGATATGTCTGTCATACATCAGTCATATACATTGATTGTGTATGTACTCTGAAAAGCCCAAGGATAAATTACCAACAGAGCCAAGGTAGCTCCCAGTTGTACCATGCTCTCCCAGTTACACAATAGGGAATTAGTTATGCTCCTTTTCACCACCACCCCTTGAACCAGCCCACACAATATGGTTGTATAATCTTCTAAAAACTGCTAGACTGGTAGAAAACCTGTGGTTACCCTCCCATATGTGACCTTACTTCCTTACCCATCCCAAGGCCAAGGATTTCCCACCCACAGGAGTAGGCACACTGGTTCAAACCAAGGAGCCACTGAGCCCAGTAACCTGCCTCTAATACAGGTACACACAGGGCAGTGGCATGTGTATTTGCACAGCATGCTTCACAGTGCTTGTGACTTTTTTGTGGTGAGAAGGAGACTTTTGCATGCTCAGACACTGGGGGTACCAGGCTGCTTCTCCTTTAGCCCCCCCCAGATCCTCTTCCCGAGGTTCTGGCTGCACTCTTCTCATCTTTTCATTTTCACTTACACCATTCCCATCCAAGGTCTCACTGGGTCATGGTACCTCTTTTGTCAAACTCCTCTTCACCCGCCCAAGGTAGTCTTTAATACAGCCAGCAAGAGAAAGCTTGGCTGGTGAATATTGGGGAAAGTCCTGGCAGCCATGGGTCATATTTCTGTTCCTTTGTCATGTTACCAGGCAGGGCTGTCCCCTTCCAGTTCACAGTCCATAGTTTCTTCTTCTTCTTCTTCTTCTTCTTCTTCTTCTTCTTCTTCTTCTTCTTCTTCTTCTTCTTCTTCTTCTTCTTCTTCTTTCTTATTCTTATTCTTATTCTTATTCTTATTCTTATTCTTATTCTTATTCTTATTCTTATTCTTATGCATTTAACCTCTTACACTCCTCCCTTTTTTCATCAGTTATCTCCTAACTGACCTGTTTTTTTCTTTGTCCCTTTTCTTTTCTTTTTGGAGAAGGAAGTGAGGCAGAATGAGAGTAATTTTTTTTGTTTGTAACAGACAGCAGGGACAGAACCAGTGGGAACAGCAGCCATTAGCCAATACCTGAAGAGCAAGGCAAGCATATTTGATACTGGCCCTAATACTTTCCCAGCTACTAAGTAACAGCTCCAGAGACTTCTTGACCCTAATGCAGTTTTTCTATTTAGTCTACCCTGCAATGGATCTTCGAAGTCCTTATCCAGTCTCTCCTCTAATGGATCTCCACTTGTAATGTTCCTCATAAAACCAGTTATTTTAAACTTAGTTATGTTGTAGTGTATCACTTAAATCACTTAAAAATGGAGAGATGTCTATTTTAAATCACAGAATTAAAGGCAACACAGTTATATTAGGGAAAAAAGACTACAAATATGCAATTTGAGTTCATGGCAAATTTAAGTCATTCTAAAGGATATGCATAGTTAGTTTTTCTTCAGTTTTTAGTGGAGAAATGACATAAAGTGTGTCTACTTATGAATATGTATCAACCATAATACAAGCTCTTCTGCATAGGGAATTTGACTTAATTCTGTGTTAGGAGACAGCTTGCATCTGTAATTATATTACCATTTACTATTGTATAAAACTCCACTCCATACTAATTACACTTAGCAAATAGTGTGCTTAACATTAATTACACTGGGAGATCTACAAAGCAAAACCCTTCTTTATACTTTCTTGGTAGACTGTATTCTAATAGTGGTGAAAAATCATTTAGTATCTGAATCGTACTGTAAATCAAATTGTTTAATGCTGATTAGATGTCATATGTACATCTTCTAGTTTTCAGATTCAGTCAAACATAAAGTGTATTTTCTGACATTTGTTTTCTTCCTTATTTTTATGGTAATGTTGTTTTCCTTGCCATTTTAGTTCTGTTTTACAAAAGCACATTATGACCTAAATACTGCAAAAGAGCACCATAGCTAGTTTTTGATTTATGACATATATAATTAAGTTATGAATAAGCATCTTATTTTTTCTCTGGTCTTGTTCATGATAATATTGATAGAATCGAGTACTCAAGAATAACATTATGTAGTTTATTGAGAAGTTTATTCAAAAGTATGTTGCTTCACCTTTCATTTCGTAGAACAACTATCTGAATTTAAGAGCAATATGTACAAATTTTCTCAATGTGTCAACAAGTCCAGATTTTTGAGAGATCAAATATCAGCCATAACATGAATAATCTGAAGACATTGAGTATTTTTATAAAACTGCTATGTTTATGTTTCTTTCCTGTTTCCCTAATTTTTTAAAAGCATTACCTGAAATAATAATTTCTTCTCACCTCCCATGGTCTGCTTAACCCTACAAAGCCTGTAATTTTTTTGCAAATGCTGAAGTCATGAGGGTATGTCATAGTTTAACCCCAGCCAGCAACTAAGCACCACTGTGCTGCTCGCTCACTCCCCCCTCACTCCAGTGGAATGGGGGAGAGAATCAGAAGAGCAAAAGTGAGAAAACTCATGGGCTGAGGTAAAGACAGTTTAATAGGTAAAGCAAAAGCCACACACACAACCAAAGCAAAACAAGGAATTCATTCACTGCTTCCCATTGGCAGGCAGGTGTTCAGCCATCTCCAGGAAAGCAGTGCTCCATCACGCCTAACAGTTACTTGGGAAGACAAATGCCAAAACTCTGAATGTCTGCCTGTTCCTTCTTCCCCCAGCTGAGCATGATGTCATATGGTATGGAGTATGCCTTTGGTCAGTTGGGGTCAGCTGTACCAGCTGTGTCTCCTCCCAACTTCTTGTGCACCTCCACCCTACTGGCTAGTGGGGTGGGGTGAGAAGAAGAAAAGATCTTGACTCTGTGTAAGCACTGCTCAGCAATAATGAAAACATCTCTGTATTATCAACACTGTTTTCAGCACAAATCCAAAACATAGCCCCATACTAGCTACTATGAAGAAAATTACCCCAGCCAAAGCCAGCACAGGGTAATTCTCATTTTGATTTCTGCTACGGATTTGTCACCTGCTCTGGTGGTTATTCTGAGATATCTGAATGAGATCACTCATTCAACTGTGGTTGATTATGTACATTATCATTATCTTTCTTTTTCCTGCACTGACAATTCTTATTGCTGGATCCTTGTTTTAGCATGAGACCATATTTTTTTCTGTTATCATCTCAGAAGTTGTTACCTTGGCAACATCAAAATCAATGCAAGACCATCTCTAAGAAAAGTGTTTTGCCTAGGGTAAGGCTAGATGCTCCAATAAATTACTGCCTCCTCTCTCATTCCTTCCTCCACCCCACTTCATTCTTCTTCCTGCATAACTGATTATTCAAAGCCATGTAGTTACCATGAGTCCAACAAGTTCTGCCCCTGGATTGTGACTGGTTGTGATTAAATCCCATTGACTTTCTTTTGGCAGAATCTGATGCAAATACTACAAGTTTATATACCGATTGACTTGGTCTCCTGCTCTGGTATAGAGAAAGGCTGAGTGATTTCAGCAAAGCTAGAATAAAAAGTTTGATTGAAACATTTTAAAAGACTCTGAGCTCCATTTCACTAGCAGGTGCAGAAGAAACTGATTTCTTCAAAATTCATTCCCATACTTAGGGCAGGTCGATGCTTTTAGTCTATCACAGGGCTTTAAACCTGCTTCACTCTGTGAGGACTTCACATTTCCAATGTTTCATTGTGTTCTTCTCCATCTCAGGAGAATTCAGCGTCTCTTCTGCTTAATATAAACCGTTAAGCTAGGGGTGAGTGGGGATGAGGAATGTGCTAAAAAGGATGGAAGTCTTGTGGAGCTGAATGACAATAGGTGAGAGGAACATCGATCATTGGATCAATAGGTCCCTTCTAATTCTGCAGGGCCATAAGTCAGAAAGCATTTATGAATTTTTTTCCCCTTTGTTATTTCATATTTAGGGAAAGCATCCCTACTCTTAATTCTTGCAATAGTCCAGTAACAGCATATATCTTAAAAAGCATATGGTCATAGCTACCTCCCGAGAAAGTTAATTGATAATATTCCCACAGTCACACTTCATGAGGGCTGCATGAGGTCTTTCCTTCTCACTTTAAACTTTAGCTTAAACTTGCTAACTTACGTTTTTCTTCTCCAGTTATGGTTTTGGCTAAACACAGTCCTGCTTAGGATTTCAAGACAGACTGAAGTTCAGACAACTCACTGGCTCCAGCAAACAACACTGTGGTCCAGCAGTTTACACAGACTTTCCCTGCCTATTGAATAAGCTCTTTCTTTAAAGGAGATCAAAGGATTGAACAGATGCTCACCTTTGTTTATGAAGTTGTTTATAGTTTTCTCCAGGGGCCATATGCCATTGCCTCCTCTTGGCTCTGACTTTTGTGGACATGTTACTGTACCTACTGGAGGTGGCAGGAGGAGGGGGACACAAGCATTTCCCATTGTTGGATCTACATGGAGAATGTCATCTTCAGAGCAGTGCTGCAGGGAATAAAAGTCTCTCTCAACTTTGCTGTAACACTCCTTAGGAGATGATGCTGATGAGTAATGTAGTTCTTCTGTTTTCTATAGTGAACTGTGGTGAACACATCCTCTGCACTCACTTTACTACAGAATGCAATGTACTTTCACTTGCACTAACCTCAGAGTTATTTGATTTAAAACTATAAATGGTATTTAAGCTGAGCATCTGAGGGCACCTGAGAACCTGATGCTTCTGTTAACGTCTTTCTTTACTTTTCTGCTGACAATCTGACAGATTCTAAGCAGGCAGCACCCTCTAGCCAGTGTTCAGGTAGCTCTTCCCCTGGAAAATTATAACCTCTCAAAGAGAAAACCCATAAAATCTTACAAGTAAAGAGCTTACTATGGGGCCATATTGCCATTTCTATTGCCTGGTTCAAAGCTTTTGTACACAGGTCTAAACATGCTGTAGTGTACAAGGTGTAGGTGGATGACTCTGTCCCCGGCATGTTCCTCTTGGTTCTTCCCTCCTTTGCCATGAAACTGGATATCTTCTTCAGAAAGCTGGTATCTGGAGCAGAGTCTGGCAGATAGACTTTCTGACCCTGCCTGTTTCCACACATACTACCTCCTACTGTCACCTCACAAGGTACTTGCAAAAGTTTGACATCTCCCTGTATCTCTCATGCTACTGTAATAGGCATCAGCCTTTCCCTTAAATATGAATTCAAGAGTCAGCACTCATCTTGACATTTTAGAGTAGATTGTAAGGTGGTTTCCATAGAGTTCTTTGGCCTTCATTTGTTCCTGTTATCAAGAAACATTCTTGGGACGTATAAACATTGTCTTATACCTGTTCATTAACAGAAAATACATCATGTATTATGAACCAAATTTTGCCAATTCAATTCCACTTAATGTACCCAAGTGTTTGTTACTAACCCAGCAGCCATCTCAGGCAAGCCCCCAAACCAGAAACCTTCTGCAACTTAGCTGCAACAAAGTCTGGATATGCAGGCTGGCTGGTTCACATCTTCTTCAGTATCACCTTGTTCACATTTGGGAATATCAAGTCTCAGCGTCACCTGAGCTGCTGGTTATCAATGCACATTGCAAATTGCCCTATCTGAGCTGGCTCCTCTTCACTCCAATAGCTTCCCTAACAAACCCCTTTCAGCTTTGCTGTTCCTGTTGTTTCAGTTCCCTGATAAGAAACTCAGAGTAAGAAATATGAAATGGGGTATCAGGAATGGGACTGGGATTTTTGCTAGGAACCTCTGGCATTGGCTGGTGCTGAGGGATTGGCCAGGCAAGAGGGAGAGTGGAGCCCCAAGCAGTGCAGACTACCACAGGAGCAGTGGTGAGGCCACTTCTGTGAAGAAGAGAAAAGATTCTTCACAGGTTGATTTTCTAGAAAAGGGACCAAACTCATGAATAAGGTGTCATTATCCTTTCCACTGTCATTGCTATATGAGATGATAGCATCTTGGCTGTGCAGTCGTAAGAAAACACACAGAAGTTAAAACCTGTTTTTTGCAAAGCTGTGCACGAGAGTCTCAGCATAGCTCCTCTTTTAAAATCATGACTCGTAAGGTTGCTGGCTGGAGTGGCCGAGAAGTCTGTAGAGAGGATTGCCTGGAGACATTCTCTGGAAAGATGTGACTGCAATCAGTGGGAAAAGAGCAAAAGGCAAGCTGCAAACAGTGTCAGCTCCTGCTAGAAAAGAAACTAGAAGAGATGAAAACCTAGCCAGGTTCTGTTTTGTTTATCACAAAACATGCCCAGACTCATAAATAGGTATCTTTTGTCTATGGCAGAACTTCAAGTAGGTGAAATTGTTGATAAGGCTTCAGTTCAATTTGAGTTAGGTAAGATGATGCCTTGGCCATGTATATTAGTCACTGCGTAAACCCAAAGTCTTTAATAAAGACTTTTCACTTACTACTTCAGTTTTCAGCTCTACCACTTCTGCTTCATCCAGTCCTGAAACCTGCTTGCTCTTCTGCAAGTAATGACTCTGAGACTTCAGCTCATTTAGCAGTGTGTGATTAATTAGGTTATTAATTAGTTTGATGGTGTGAGCTTTTGCAATAGAAAACATGTATTTTTTAGGCATTGAGATTTTTATATTTATCACAAAGACTTGGTGACCTTCCCAATTGCTGTTAGAAAAGCCTGGAAAGTGTGTTTTTATGAAGTGCTTTTATGAAGTATGTAGATAGCTACCTTTTCTTTTTTTTTTTTTTTTCAGTCTTCCAGTGTGTTATTTCTTCTTGCCAGTTTTACCAATTTCAGTTTTTCAGTAAGTTTTCAACTGCTTCTTAGTGTGAGCTAATTTTCCTCTGTTGTTCACTCACTGTTCTACTGATGTTTTTAAGAACCAGTATACAGACAGTGGTTGTACAAATCCTTGCAGTAATCCGTCAGTTGCCTGCAAATGTTTGACCTCAGGAACAGATGACTTCTCTGTCTTCATGTTGGCTTTTTCCATTTCTTTAATGAGGATTTTGTGTAGTGACAAGCACAAGTCTCCTAATTCTCTGCTTCACCTTCTCTGCTGTGACATATAGACTATGATTTTCTTTTCTGGTTACTTAAAACAAAGCTGACTTTGTTTTCCCAGTGCTTGGGAGCAACTTTTGTTCAAATGTGGTATGAAACATCCTCCACCATCAAGAAACTGTCAAATCTTCCCTATAGTTTTGATATGGCATCACTTGTTTTCCAGGCATTTCTGGATGTAGGTTTCTGTTTAATTTTGGTTTGATTACACTCATGAATAGTCCTAGGGCTGCATTCAGTTGACTAAACATAGTGCCACTGGAGTCATCCTTGAGTATCCAAGTTATCTGTACACGGTTGGCAAGCCTGCAGATGTGACAGCCCAGATAGAATGTTACCACCAGAATAAAGAAAGTAGCATAGTTTATATTCTTCTTGTAAGTAGATTGAAAGGTTCAAGGAAAAGGAGATAAAACTTGGAATTCTTACAGTATTTAAAACTTTACATAACCTTTCTCTATGAAAGCCATTTAAATAATAACACAAAAATGTAGACAAGAGGGAATCAGAGTTGGAAAAATAAATTCTAATTACAACATGGAAGCTTTGATCTCTTTGTAAGTTTGACTTTCATAAATTATGTCATCACTGATAAGAACAAACATTTTTAAACCAAAAAAGTCTTTTTCAGAGATGTTATTACTTCACCTGATAACCATCTTTTTTAACTGCTATATGTATATCCTAGGAAATTTAGATCTGTTCCATGCTAATACTTATTAACATCTAGCAGAGCATCTGGTGTTGCCAGTCTTAATAGTTTTGTTCTACGCAAACCAACTCACTGAAAAAGGAATTTGGCTTGAGCCAGACCTGGAATAACAAAATAACATACAATTGATTAAAGGTTACTTTTTTTGTCCAACATGTCCTTCTTTGAAAAGGACTATCAGTGCTTTTCATTTTTAGGATCTGTCCAGGTGCTCATTAGAGACAATACTCTTTTGATTGGAAGCTTTGTGCCATACTAGGGGACAGCAGCCCAAAGTATGCAGCTGAAAGGGGAAAAACCCTACTTTATGTAAAATTGCTGTTCTGACTCCAGAGGAGCTTATCCTCTCCTGATAGCAGTGGAAATGTTGAAGTATGCATCAGGACAAAGAAAGACTGGAGCCTGCAGACTTCTTATGAACCCAAAATGGCACATGGGATTGTATGAAGGCCAGTGAACAGAGGTGTGTGTTTGCAGGTCAAAGCTCCCCTGCTGCAGACAGCAAGGATGTTGATGTGTCTTGCAGCTGTTTTTACTGCTCATCATGCCCCTTCTTCCCCCTCACTCAGCCGTGTACTTTGACCTCAGTCCAGCCAAATATAAAACTAGAGCTATGTAGGGGATTATTTATTATGACAAGATGCATGACTTCACACCATGTTTTGCTTTGACAGTAGTTATGTGCCAGCAATTTTGCTACAGAGAAAATGAACTTTTTTTAATCTTTCCTTTTTTTCCAAAGGGACTGAAGAAGCTTTTACTAACACTTTAGATAATCATATTATTTGCAAAGAGAACATTTTATAATCAAATTCTGCTCTGACAAAGACAACTCTGGGCAGCAGACACCCTAGATGCTTGCTAAGTGCATAACAGGACTTTGCATTCAGGTTCTATTCTTGTACATGGGGTTACACCTTGCAGATGGAGCCCTCCATCTGGATCCTCAGAAGTCCATGCTTCTGCAGTCCCTAACAAAATGAAGCAGAAGTCAGCACAAACTCCCAGAAAAACTCTCTTTCATAGGCAAGTCTTGCAGGTAAGTCAGAGGGTAAGGTTATTCCTAGACACAAAACACTATGCAAAAATCAGAGTAGTTCCATGAGGTGGTATGCGATGCCTGTCTTCTGCAGAGACTGAGCACTGGAACACGGTCTGCCACCAACTAGTCTTTGCTTTTCCCTTTTAAGGACTTCCATTATAAATCTAAGTACTATATGTAGGAGAAAGGTTTGAGCCACAACAGCTTAATAACTCTGCATCTGCCAGAATGGGTTTGACAAAGTTCAACACCCTAGCTAGGGATAGAGCTAATGGATATTTCATTCAGACTTCCAGAACTAAATTGTTGAATTCTGAAGACTGAAAATCAGACATCACATCTAATTTTCCTACTGAAACCAATGGAGAAAAGTACTCTCCACTAGAGGGAATGGAGGAAATGCAAGCTTTTTGAGCATCTTCTTTCTGATTTAAGGTTTTGAAGCAGGTGTTTTTTGCAAGTAGAAAAGTTAGCTGTTTTCACAACAAAACAGCTAGATCTTCAGGGTTATGCCGGTTTACTCATGTTTTATCTGGTACAAAATTATCTTATCAAAGAGGACTTCTATCAAATTCACTCTTTCTTTTAAATTAAAGATTTCGGGAAAGCATGTTTCTGTAAAGGCTTGTGCTAAAAATATTCACACACCCATCTTGAAATCTCTTTTTTCCTTCCTCTCTACTTTAACTTTCAGTCAATTAGGGAGGGAGAATAATAGCACCTTATTGTTGTAGGACATTTGTCTTCAGAAATAGTAAATAATGGTAGAAGTTATATAAGGTTGACAGTTATCATCTCCTCAATCTTACTTGGGCTATTTAAGATGTCTTATCCTCCAGTTATG
Source organism: Nipponia nippon (assembly GCF_047370975.1). NCBI lineage: Eukaryota > Metazoa > Chordata > Aves > Pelecaniformes > Threskiornithidae > Nipponia > Nipponia nippon. Next base: position 66,297,366 of record NW_028262347.1, read on the forward strand.
TCTCCTGCTCTTTGCTAGAAGTTAATGAACTGGTATCAGTTGTGACAAACCAGGCTGTCCACGACTGTGTTTGTACTAGTGCACCAGGTTGTGAACCAAGGTACCTGAGGAACAGACACATATTCCTTTGTCAAAATGCAAACTGTTGGACAAACTGATAGCAATTTTAATCCACTAAGAAATAGAGTAAAATTAGGAAAAAGGCCCAGAATTTTAAGGTCTGTCATTGTTGCTAATATTTCACTTGGATCTACCCAAGTCATGGTAATCCCTGTATCACTGTCCACCACTGCTTTTGAAGTGTTAACAGCCTTTTCAATAGAAACAAGTGAATGGACAAAAACTCATTAATATATTCATTCCCCATAATTACACAGTAAAACTGAGATTTGGATTAGATAGCTTGGTAAATGTATCATATCAAAATGTGATTAACGTGACCAGATGATGAATACAAGCTGCTTAAGTGGATTATATTGAGCATTACGTTTTCCCATCTGATAGGCCAGCTGGTACAAATTAAACCCATGTTACAGTTTTTAAATATTATGTTAACATTTGTAAATATATGCATATATTTCTATTTCTATAATTTTATTATATCATATTATATAAAAATAGGATTTAACAGACATATATTTATACTTACATTTATACTTATATTTATATTATTCATATTTATATTTATACTTATGTTTATATTTACTTTTATATATTTGTATACATTATATATTTCTATATATTTCTATAAATATATTCATATATTTACAATAACAAATAAGCATTATCAAAAGAAGACCCTCTGTATGCAAATAAATGTGGTACAACTGGAGTTGATCAAATTAACTTTAAACCAGCTTCTGGGGAGTCTCAGCATTATTTCTTATGTCTTGAATACTATTTTTCAACTTCACTTTACCCTTAAGTGTATCCAGTGCCTGGATATCCTACAGAGGCAGCACTTTTTGAAAACATAATTGCTCATTTCTGTGCTTGGAATCATCCCCGGAGTTCAGCTATGCTCCATGCAGCAGAGAAGAAAATAATCAAATAAATGTACTGAACATGCCACCTCATTACAAAGTTCTGCCAGGTAGCAGGTTTTTTGAGGTAAATTTAAAAAGATGTATTCTATTTTGGGAAACCTCCAGGAAATAATTTTCTCCCACTTCTCCTTCTCCCTAAGTCTATTGCTTTTTCTACTTCTGTGTGTTTTCTGTCCTGTGTCCATTTGCTCTGAGTGCCTCCAAGAATTGCAAAAACGATGTCATGGTTTTGTAAATAGGTTATAAACCTAATGAGAATCTGACTTCAAGAGACCATGGTTAATCCAAAAGACATCTCTGTGTGCGCAGTATACACACAATGCACTGGCAATGTCAACAGTTAGAAGATCATTTCTTCTGTCTATCTGTGAGTTCATATAATTTGGTAATAGACCTAGTTCCTAGAAAAGTTAACCCCTTTGTGGCAGATTGCCACCTTTCCTAAGCAGACTAATTTACCATGCTGTCATTCACGTGCATGGGTTGTCTTTCTATAATATATGTATGCACATACATACAGGCTTTTAGTGTTGAAGGCTGCATAGGAACATAATGCAAATTAAATGTGATCAACCAGTATTCTCAATGGTTATGTGCACCTACAAACATGTATAATTAAATCACGTATGTCAAGCCCCATTCTCTATGCTAGACATATTTGCTGTTAGTGAGCCTTCAACCATAAAACAAAATAGACCTCTTCTCATTCTAAGCTTGCAGTTTACACTTTAATAATGCAAATTTTTCAGCTGTCTAGGAAAAGTTGGACAGAAACATTAGAACTGGCCCGACTGGATTTTATACAGATAAACAGATTACTCTTATTCCCCAAGATCTTATCACATTGCTTCAGTATTTAATTCCTTGCTTCGGACAGCATTGCATTGCGGGTTTAAAGAGGTTACTGTGTTTTCAGTTGCATAGACTAATTTGCATTTATCTCTTATTTCATATGACTTCTGTGCTATTTTAATGCTGTGCCTGTAATATGTTTACCTCAAACTATTTTCAATATAGTCAGTGCAAAATTCCTAGCTGTTGTCACTCCCATCAATAGTGAAGGTTGGACTGGGTTTTCTTACTGAACAAAAAATAATAATTAAAAAAATATGCTCATTCTGATTACATTACCTTAATTTAAATAATGGTTAAGAAGTAAAGGATATCAGCAGAAGTTACATCAAGCCTGAAAAGAAAAAGGAAGGAAGGAAGGAAGGAAGGAAGGAAGGAAGGAAGGAAGGAAGGAAGGAAGGAAGGAAGGAAGGAAGGAAGGAAGGAAGGAAGGAAGGAAGGAAGGAAGGAAGGAAGGAAGGAAGGAAGGAGGAGAAGGGGAGGAGAAAAAGAGAGGGAGAGAGAGAATCTTTGTAGTCTCTTTTGTTGGTTCAAATGGCTTCTGTTTAAAGGTTTTCTTTGCTGATAGAAATTACCCAATTCCCCTTCCATTTAAAAAATTAATCATGCTGGTATTTTGGTGGTGAAGATAAAAATGAAGCCTCATTACAACCAAGTGCATGCAGGGTCAGTAAATTCTTTCTGTTGGAAAACTAGTAAGATGAAAATGAGACTGTTAATAGAATATCCATCACATTGATGAAACTGTTGATTGAAATTCACCCTCACACATAACCTATTTGTAATTTCTCTGTAACAATGTATATTAATGGGGTCTTGCTACTTCCTTATTAGTGTTAAAATGATAGCAGGAAATGTTTCCAATTCAAAACCTTTTTGCCACCAGGTTTCACAAGAGCAAACGTTAGTTCTTGTATAAAAATCAATTATTTATATGGTCTGAATATAACCCAGAATATATGATTAGAAAAAAAGGAGGTTTATTTACATTACTCCACGTTATGCTTAATATAATATGCAGATTTTTCCAGACCTAACCAAAGCTGAATTAAAATTTTGTTATCAAGCAGGAATTTAGAGTACTTAAAGGTATATCTGAGAAGGAATTTCAATAATGTTATTTGAATTCTAATCTAAGACTGAATTCAGTATGATTTTCCACTTTGTTCCACTTTCTGGATGACAATTTCACAATATTCATTTTACAAAGACCATATATAGAAAGAATGAATCTATGCTGCATTCCTCCTTCAAAAATCTATACAAAATGAAGTATACTGTTTTTTTCCTCTAACTAAAAAACAAAAAAATTAAGCATGGAAAAGCTAAATTGTCCAAGATGACAGAACATATACATGGTGGTCATGATGCCTGATTGAGCCAAAGTTACGATCAGATGGCTTTTGACTTAGGCCATATAGCATCTCATTAGTTAGGTCTTATTTCTGCAAAATTATAAATTTATGCAAGTTTGAATCCAAATCTCATTTTTCTCCCACACTGTATCTCAAGGGTTTGAAAATATGCTCCTCATTTTTGCCATCTCAAAACCCACCTCTTTGTTTTAATTTGCTACAGCATGAAAAAATATCCCCAGTTATTTGAAGTGAAACCTAAGTTCTTCCAAAAGCCTTCTTTATTCATTATCTACTCCCATTTTGATATGGCTTCCAGTATTTTCTTCTTTCAGCAGTGTTTCAGAAAGTAAACTGTGAAGACAATATCTTGATATATGACAGTATCCAAATGAATAAGGAAGCTATATTAGTTCCTAAGGCAGTAACATTGAAGCTCATGCTGACTTTTCAGCAACAAGAAAATGAATATGGATGTTTTTTCACCAAGTCTCACCGGAAGGACTAAGTCAAGTGTTCTTTGCCATCTAGATCCAGATATTTCCTTTGTGGAATTCACATGCTTATAGTCACTGCAGCGTTGCATTCCTTGTCTTTGTGAAGGCAAAAATTCACTTAGAAGTCTAACATCCTGGTCTATAAGATTTCATTAATGTAATCAGAGATAACTTTTATGGTCAACAGATATGCTACACAAAAGAACTACAGTGTAGACCCTATGGTTGGTGCCTCCATGTTACATGGAACATATTCGTATGTATGAGCAAGTGAGACTACTTCTTGAACCTTTTGTCCAGTGCAGAGCTCAAACTCTCTCCCTTCAGTGCACTAGACAACAGAAACACGTGGATGCAGAGCACAGCTTCTTCTTTTCTCATTTTCTTGCCCTGCCAATTGGTCTTGTGGCCAACTGGCCCAGAATGGCCAGTAGAGCAGGCATCCAAACTTTCCCTGAGTCCTGTTGTATTCATTCCACAGGTAACAACAGGAAAGAAATATCTCATGTGGCACTGAATTTCTCAGTCTAGCGCAGGAGAGTACACATAAAGTTAAAACAAGGGCAGACAGCAAATCTTCTGAAAGATCAATGTTCATATCTCTAGCCCAAACTCTGTTATGGCTGTGTCTGGCATTACAAGTATCTTTGGATTTTTCTAGCAACAGTTTATACTAAGGAATTAAACCTGGCTTTCTGTACTGCCATAGTAGGGCAGTTAGGGAGTGATCTTCTATCATCTTCACATTCAAAGGAGCTGTATTTGTTTATAAATCACCAACGTCTTGGCATGCAGAGCATCCAAAAGGAAGGTAAGATCTGAGATTCAAGGCATTAGAGAAATGTTATGAAGATTGATTGGAAGCAATGATTAACTACTTAGTGCATCACAAGGCAGCATTTTCCTCATTCTACAAAGAGGCAATATATGGTTATAGCTTACAAAGCAAAGATAGTTCTTCTTTTGTGAAATTTCACAGTCTCAATAATTTAAAATATTTCACTTTGTATGCTTATGGTAAGAGCAACTGCATGTACTTTCCATATCCTGAACAAGCAATAGCTTAATTTTATCTGTTGGCAGATTTTGTTATGGTAGATGTTTAGCAGGGTGTACAGACTCTAACAGGAACTATTACATAAACATGTCTGTTGTGATTCTGAGTTTGTAGATTTGTCAGCAGCCCATGACATATTGAACTACTGTGGGCTCCTTGCCAAAACTGTACTGTATAATAAAATATCAACAAATGGAACGTCTGACAAAATCTCTGTCATAATGCTGAGCATTTTGCACCTGGCTATGGAATGATCTGCAATAATGGCAAAGCCAACAAAATGGCTTACTGAATTTGTACCCATGCTGCTAACAACCTACGTGAATAACTGGCCAATCTACCTGGCATGATGAGCTTATCTGAGTGGACAGCTTCTGTTTCACTTTTTGAGTTGAAAATAAATTTATTTTATCAAAAAAAAAAAAAATAATAATATAGAGTTTCTTTCATCTCCAGAATCAGTCCTATAGGAGAGTTAATCTAGTCTGGCACCAGATAGTATTCAGTCTCTCAGAATCCAGCCAATGAAGCAGAAGCAGGACCAGTATGGAGAGAATAAAGTGTAGATCTAGTGTCTGGAAGACACTGTAGGAGCTCATGAATTCTAAAAGTAGGGCCGACCTGAAAACATTGTTATCAAACATATTTGCATTCAGACAATTGGCAACTTCTGTTTGAGAATAGTAAATCTACAGAAGATTTAAGCTTGAGTAACTGTGCATCACCAGATGCCTTAGATAACTGGAGAGAGTTTGTTGGGATTGCCCAATCAAGGATTAAAAAAGTAATCACAAATATGACAGAAAACTGACCACCAACTGAAGATGTACAAAATCACAGTACAACTGGCTGACTGAAATTGCAGAAAGCTTTCTTGCCACAAAACAACTGTTGCCAAACATCTACTGGTAGATGCAGGAGTGTGTTGAACAAACTGGAAACACTTGAATTGGTTTTAAACATGTGACAGGACAAGAAATAACACGAAGAAGCAGGATGTTATACATGAAGTACAGATGATGCTAATGTATGTAAAAACAGATTATGAAACATTAGCTGATGTGTGCGTTCTTGGGAAAGCTTTGAAATAGCAAGAATCTGGCTGGAAATACAGATCAGTCTGTCACTGGTGTGAAGGAAAGAAGGAGAACATATTAAGATATAATGTAGGCTGGTATTTATTAGGATTTTCCTTTCCTGAAACTCTGTGCATAATAAAAATGAAGCCAGAAGAGACATAAAAATTAAGTACCCCCCTGTAAAAGCAGAATCTGTTCCATTAGGTCTATTTGCAATTTTATTTTTTTTTTATTTCCTCTGCTCTGAGAATCCGTTGCTTGGCCTAATATCTATCAGCGGGAAACTCAGTCTAAACATGCCCTATAATTTTTCCATTACTTTCTTTTACATCACTGGTACCATCCTCTGCAATTCCTCCTTTTCTTTTAGGGTTTCAGCCTTCACTATATCTTTGAACAAATATAATGTTATAGGCATCATGATGGTCACTTAGCCAAACAAGGTTGCAGTTACCTGGTTATCCATCCTGCCATCATGTTAATAGCTTCTGGTCTTTTCGTCAGACTTCATATATCTTTGTTATTTGAAGTACTAAGAATAATACTATTCCAGCTCAAATTCTCAACAAACCTGCAAAGACAGGCAATACGTTTTCTTCTACATGATGTGCTCCTGCATAAACAGACCTTGTCTTCTTGTCCTAGTACATTTATAAAAAGTCTCAAAGTGACTACCACAATCACCTTCATGAACTTTTTCTGCAGACTACTTTTCTATATTTCTTCCTTTTGTTCTCTTGCTTACTGTTCCCATGCCATCTCACTTAGGATAGTTCTTCCAAGATTTTAATTCTTCATATTCTAAAATCCAAGTTTGTTTCATGTTGTTCTGTCTTCCCTTTTGAGCACAGTTCATAACAAGCTGATATCTGCTCCAAATTTAATTCTTTTTTCTCTCCTCTTTCCCTGTTGCCATTGGAAGGTCAAAACCCACTGCATTTAAGACTTCTGCATTTAGGCCCTTTCATCACAATAAATGTATTTGCATTTATCATTACTTTTGCACTTTTCTGCACTCAAATACCCATGTATTCAATATTTCTTCCCAGGCAGATGGTCTGGGACTACCCTGCACCAGCTCTGAATGTTCCCCTGTGAAAGCCCACTGTGGTTAATCACTGCATTCGATCAAGGGCTGATGTTGGGGTTGCGCTAAAAAGAAAACGTAAACACATTTTCTATCCAATGCTTTATTATGCTTATGAATTCTCTTTTTCCACACCAAGTTGCTCTCCCACACAGGGCAGCTGTGTTTGCCTGAAGTTTCTTTACAAACTCACTCTATTGATACTCAGAGAAGAAAAACAATCTGTGGTAAAGCTCTGCCACAGACTGCCTATTAATTGTGGACTAGCCAGTTGATCCCATATGTTGAAGAAGGATAATAGTCTTGTAATTGTCTCATTCACAAATCTATTTAGATTATAAATTCAATAAATAGGACTTCCCCTTACCATCTTGTTCTTAATGTTTAGCAAAAAGAAGCCATCCAGGCCTACTACAAACCCAAAATACACTGCTGGCTTAATCCCTACAGACAAAATGTCCTTTCTTTTTGAAGAGAATAGTGTTGCTATAACGTATTAATGCAAGTATAATTATGAGAATTCTCTAATTCCTAACCTACCCCTTTAGAAAGGGTGCAGACTCCTTGCATTTAACCTCTGAATTTAGGATTGGGTCCTTTCCTCTTGTTCTGATGTATGGCAGCTGATAACTGAGATCATAACACTAGCATTCTGCATCCAAGCCCAGAGTATCCAAAAGAGCTTCCAATACTGTTTCTGAAGAGGTGCTTTAATTCTTGATTACACTGACTCCTGCACACCTTTAATTTCTGTGATCAAAGATGCAACAGCCCATCTGCCAACATGATGCCCCTATTCATCTAGCAACCTTCAGCCCTTACTGGTTGTGTTGATTATCCTCTGTACCTTTTCCATAGTATCTAATTTCTGCTTTTTAGTAGACACTGCTTTTTACTCTGTTAAAATACAGGATGGACTCCTTTTGTTTCATATTGCTTCCTCATCTTATCTACAGCTCCTTGAACTATTCCAAATGTAATTCTGGACAAACTAACAAGAACTGTGATCTTGCCTTTGCCCCAAGACTCTATTTGTAGTTTAGATACATTATAATTCTTTAACTCATACCACCTTCTTTTATGTTTTCATACCCTAGCTTAATGCAAGGTTTTTTGTCAGACTGTTTTTGTGTAGTTACACTGAAGGAGAGCTGGACATCTTCTGGTTTTTGTTGTAATAACTGAACGTCAAAAGTGACAAAATTATTTTTTCTTACTGTTTTCTTCCTACAGGTCACAACACATTGAAACAAACTTTTGGAAATTGAGGCATTCTCTGTTAAAATATCTAAAATTTCTTTACAAAGATTCATATTCTTTACAAAGATCATATTCTATCTAACTTTCCTTTCAGCATTAGCATCTGTTATATGACATCTAATTTTTCACCCCAGAAGCATCCACCATACCAAATTGCCTATAAAGAATATTCCAATATTGTTGCCTTGGTGCTCATCGACAGTTAATCTGAAAATAGGCTTTAAAGTTTTTGTTAAAGTCTTGAGGGTTTTTTGTGTCTCTTTAAAATACGAAAGTAAGCAAATCTGGACAGGAGTTATACCTGGCAAAGATGTCTGAACTGGTCAACTTGCAGTTTCCAATACGAAGAGATAGACTACCACTAATATGAGACTAATATAAGGCTAAAATACTCCTCTAAATGGCCTTTGAGATGTCATGATGCTTGTAACTAATCCAATACAAGTTGTTTTAGGGAGAAGAGAGTCCTTGTATGTAACAAAATGTTCCCCCTTAATAATATTGCTTTGTCTCACTCTGAAGCCCTTTGAGAAAGGAGCTCATTTATCCTTTGGACTCCTGTCCTCCCAGGAGAAATTGGATACACCTCCAGGGCAAGATTGGGTCCATTTTGGAGGATTTAGGGTTACAGAGACAATAGCACATCTTCTCACTCAGCTTCACTTTGAGCCTCACTCACTATACCACAGCAAGAAAGACACTGTTTTCTATAAGATATGAAGCTAAGGTAGTCTCTGAATACTATTTTAAAAAACAAACAGAGAAAAAGTAGGAACTCCAAAACATAGTCCAGTTTCTGAGTTTATTCTTGGAACAGACAGGCCACATGCTGCTCCCTGTTCACAGCTTGAAGAAAACACACAATTTAGTCCTTAACATGAAACAAGGAAACTGTAGTTTCTACTAGGAATCTAAGGACTGCATGCTGACCATGTTTTCTCCTTATAAATAACAGATCATGGACTAGAAATACTGTCTCTCCCAGACTATATCGTTACCTCCTTTGTGAATTCTTGATCAAATTTCTCATCCTTTGAGTGATTTTTATATTAGCTTACAATACATTAACTTTAAAGTTTAGTGCTTGCTCCCAAGTTGTTATTTTCCCCTCCAGCTTCCCAGTTTAACCTCTGGTAATCCTTTTGAAATTCCAGATACTTAGTTTCTTTTTAACTAAGCAAAGTAGAAGCCCTCCAAACTGAGTATTTTTATCATAGAATCATAGAATGGTTTGGGTGGGAAGGGATCTTTAAAGATCATCTAGTCCAACCTCCCTGCCATAAGCAGGGACAGCTTTCACTAGACCAGGTTGCTCAAAGCCTCGTCCAACCTGTCCTTGAACACTTCTAGGGATGGGGCATCTACAACTTGTCTGAGCAACCACCCTCCTCGTAAAAAACTTCTTCCTTATGTCCAATATAAACCTACCCTCTTTCAGTTTAAAACCATTGCCCCTTGTCCTATCACTACAGGCCTTGTCAAAAAGCCTCTCTCCACCTTTCTTATAAGCCCCCTTTATATATTGAAAGGCCACAATAAGTTCTCCCTGGAGCCTTTTCTTTTATACATATATAATTGAAACCAGGTTTATAAACAATCTCCAAAATTCACAGCAACTACCTTTTTGTATGAAAACTTGCAAAGCATAAGCAAGTAGTTTGAAATACTGTTCTGTTGAAAAACAGAATCCTCTGTTTCAAAATCTTTTCTTAGCATAAAAATACTGGGACACATAAACTAGGTCTGAAATTATCAATGGCAAAGACACATAAACAACTGAATTAAGAAACTCGGATGAATAAAAACAGTACTAGCAAACTAAGTGAGTTATTTTTGTTCTGTCCTTTTCCAAGTACTCGTATAAACACCCATCAACTAGGGGAAGAAATGTAGCGTGTTGCTGTGCCACTGGATCAGCCTGAATTACGAATAAAACCAAATAAATGTGCTCCAAAATCCAAATGCAAATGGACTCTCCACTGGTACAAATTCTGAAAGGGGGGCTTTGTAATTATTTAATAGCCTTTAGCAAAAGGAATTAAAATTTGTAACTCCTCCCTAGAACTTGCCTTGTACATAGCCAGAAGAGATTCTTGGTAGAAATAGCTCCTTATGTAATGCTTAGTTCTTCAAAATACTGAGACACAGGCTATATTTTAATTGCTACACTTAATGAGAAATGCACTAGAATCAGAGCAGGTAAATAATTACTCTTACCCCTTGCTACTGTTGGTCTGATATTCTGAAATGAGGAAAAGCAATAGAAAGGCTTTGCATCTTGCTAGTAACCTCCAAACCATGAGGGACATGTAACAAGACAGCATGCCAACAGATGTTCAGCTGTTAGAAAATACTTATCTTGAAGTTAAACAAATCAAATATATGGATGATATTATCTGAATGTAGTACTGTATTGATTCAAGTGAGATTTTGCTGTTGCTTTAGTAGATAAGGGTGTAAGATTGCCAGAAGAAAAACTTATACATCAGACAGGTTTCAAATTATTGCATGATACCCAGCTGTCTCAGGTAACTATTCACTTCTAACAGACTGTGCCTCATAGCAGCCTCAATGCAGCTGCACAGCCCACCTGAAGCCTATCTTATGTATCCCACACAATAAATTTAGAAAAAAATTGATACCCCATCAGTTTCTGGTACCTAAAGATGGTGTTACAGAGTTCTTGCTCTCAACAGGTCACATACGAGTAATCCCACTAATGCCATTGAAAAAGTAACCAACCAACTGTGTGTGTTTTCAGTATATTAAGTTCAGCCTGAAATAGAGTACTGAGATATTACTCTTTTAGAAACAGCTGAAAATGAGATCACTGCCATTCCAGCTTTCTCTTTTCTGTTACATAACTTCCCAAGAATCATTTGCTAGTTGGCATGGCTCAGCTGAATATTGGCTAAGAATTTTTGTTAAAGGTATTTTGTAAAACTTTGGAAATTTTAGAAGAATACAGATAGTGAAGAGCACATCATCCATGTTAAGAAGTATCCTGCTCCAACATAATTCCAATAAGTAAATAAAAGTGTTTGGGTTATTGAAAATAGCTTAAAGGCAACAGGTATTGTCTAACACTGAACAGAGATTGCTAGAATTAGGTTATTCATGAGAAAGTTACTAGATATTAACAAAACTACAAAAATTTCTTTTTGTTAAACTGTTTTTGCCAAATCAAATGGTAAATTTGGGAAGCACTCTGACAAAGACTAAAAATTCTATTATGAAGCAAATATTTTAGCCAAACTTATTATTCCGCATTAATATAACCCTATGTAGACTGTTAATATATTAACAACACATCACTTAGTATTGTCCAGCACTTTTAAAGGGTACTTTTTAAGTTTTTTTACTAAATGTTTAGTAAAATGTAATAAATTTAGCCAAATTGTGGAAAACCTGAATAGACTTAAAAATCTATTGACAGAAGCGTGATGAAGCATGGGAAAGTGGACATTATGGTCTTAGAAAAAGTGTATACAGAAATTGTTTCTACTACATGCTTTTATTATGGAAGAACTACACAAAGTTGAGAAAAATGCACAAAACTAAAAGGCCTATATTCAAGACAAAAATGAAAAACTGAAAAATGTTGAACCAGTAATCTTTAATAGTTCAGCTAACCTGGTACATGGCTTGCTCTTCTTTGAGATATGAAGACAATTTTTCAAGTGTTGCAAACAAAATCTCTAGCAAATGAAGTTGTTTTCACTCCATTTATTTTTCACAGCTACTGCAATTAAATTGTTTATTCTAACATCCCTTGCCCACATTTTTTATGATCAGTAATGTATCATTAATAGAGAAACAGAAAACAAAATTTGATGCTCAAAGAGTGACATTAAATGGTTGTGTTACAACTATTTGGGGAAACAGAAAGTTTGAGCATTTTTTATGTTTCTTCTTGTAATTTATAGATTTCCCAGCAAAAAGGGTCTTCTTTATGTATACAGTACACATTCAAAGCTAACTGTAAAGGATTCATTTGTGACAGGTATTTAATTAAATAAGTAGATGTCATTTTTAGTAACCTACAGAAACTCCTCTAGCTAAGATTTAGAATTGATAAATCTGTTAGATCTTTAAGCCTCATTTACCTTGCACTCATCATCTATCCTCTAATTTATTTAATAAATAGATAACGCAAATTTGGAATGCTCATTTGCATTACATTTTTAGCAGACATACATTAAACTATGTGTGACCTTTATCAACACATGACTTGCAGTTTGTTATCATTCATCATATCTCTTCAAAGTAACTTAAATTCATTTAGCAGAGCCATAAATGTTATGGGGAAGGTGACTCTAGATTTTTCACAAATATATATGTCATTTACATACAAAGCAATCAGTCTTTGCAGACATAAAATATGTTTTTAATATTCTCCTGGAGTAAGGCTAGCCAAAGACAAATGACCTTAATGGAAGACTTTCAGAGGACAAAGCAACGTCCATCCTTTTGGCTGACTGGGGTAATGTTTCACATTCAACTGTCTGGCATTTCTTTGTACCATGATAAATGCTGAATGCTGCAGCTGACCCATTCTGAAATTTCATAGTGTTTTCATGGCATCACCAAGTAGAACTCTGTGATTTTTTTGTGACAATTGCAAACATTATAGAGAGAAATAGGGGAAGCAAAGCAATGAAAAACCAGCTAGTTTCACCCTCCTCTCTAATTTCTGACCAAAGTAGTAGTGGAGTGCAGTTAAAAGGTAAAGGTAAAACAAAACTACTGTGCCAGCTCAGTCCATCTTCACTTCCTATTAAAATTTAAAACTACAGACATCCCAAATCACTTCAATTAACCACAGAGAATGGAAAAGGAATACTTTATGATGGGACTGGGAGAGTGAAGACAGACAGGGAGGTCTGGACACAGAGAGTAAGGGCATTGCACAAATGAAAACATGAGTGAACCAGTCTTCTCAGAGTTATATTGAATTTAGAGGCCAGTCTGCCATGAGGAAAATGAGTGTCCCAGAAGGGAATGGGAGGAACAGCTCAATGAGAGGGGGGAGAACATTAAACACACAAAACTTCTGGCATCGGAGGAGGAGATGAAGGCAAGTAGAGGGAGACTGATGCACAGCAGACCAGGAATTTATGGAGTGATGTAGAGGAATGTAGTCCAAGTGTATGCAACAATGTGGTTACTCATCACTTTTAAAATGGACAAGAATGATAAGGAGGAAGAAGGAGAAATGGGATAGTTGGATTAGTAGAGAAGTTAAATTTCCATATTCCCTGACAGTGGTCTCTTCTGTAATGAACTGCTGTATTTTCAAGGCATGATAATGTTACAAGCCAATCTCTTTTTCAGAGTTTGAGTGTACCTGATTAAACAACAAATAAATGAAGATCCGAGGCTTCAAGAAATGCAAGTGCTTCTGCGCTCCATCCAATGTTTTGCACGATCATGTATTGTAAGTTCAGTCTCAATAATCAGTAGTATGAGAAAAAGAAATTACAAATAGTTCTGCAGTTCTGTGTTGATAGTACCAACAAAACTGAAGCATACAGTTTCAGCATCTGATCATCTCAAGCTGTCCACTTAAGTGCATTATTATTTTAAAGTGTGTCTCATCACTGTTAGAAAGAATGCATCTGTAAAATTAACATTTGGGCATGCAAATGCTTAGTTTGCAAGCTAAAGTGAGGGTACCTGAAAAACCATAGCACTGCTCTCCTTCAGGCTTGGCTTGAGTTCTAAGTCTTGGTGTCATCTTCAAAATAACCAGAGGCTTACATTCTTAGGGTCTGTCAATTTTTAGTTAGTTGAGCAGCAATCTTTTTAAGGGAAAGTTGTTACTTTTTTTTTTTCTACACTCAAATAACTATTCTCATTAAAGTGTTCTTGCTTAAATTTTCTGCCACTGGGAAATGTCTGAGAAGAAGCTCAAGAAAGGATGGAGGCACCTTCTCACAATTCTGCAAAATGGGAAAATTATAAAACTTAGCCCTGGAGAACTGGAGCTCCAAAGAAGCCAAACCAAGCAGTTCACAGCAATTCATGGGGTTTTACCTGTCTTGTAGTCTGACAGTGCTGTGGCACCCTGGATGGCTTGTCATCTTGTTGATGGACATCTCATATTACTGTGGTGATAATGCAACAGACAACACGAAGGTTAATCCACCATTGTAACAGTTATTTTGACTGCATGGGACTTATCAGGCTTATGTAGTAAATCTGGAAAAGATCCAGGCCTGGAGGGATGGAGATGATCATTGGAGTCTAGTTTGCACCATTATGGTAGATCAAGATAATTTACAAAACATCTAAAAATTTTTAATAAAAAGTTTCACATATGTGGTAATGCTCTTGATATTCCAAGAAACTTAATATCACAACTTAGCTAAACAGCTCACAAATGGCATATAAACTAAAAAATATTATAGAACCTTTCTAAAGGGAGATTAGTGTTTTAAAAATTGTCAGGGAAGCTCCATATAATTAACAAAACATAAACATTTCTGGCTCTCTGCTTGGTAATAAGAGCATATTATGGCTACTTAAATGTCAACAGCTATTTTTTGTATCATTAACTCACACAACAGCCAGATGCTAAATATCCATTCCAGTAACATAAATGAAGGAGTAAACTTTTGAGAACCAAATACAAATTTTAATACACAAGCAGATTTTTACATCCCTACTAGCAAGCAGCCTTTCAGAGTTGACAGATCACCTATGTGCTTTGAAACCGTTGTGACAGCACAACTTACAAAACAAAATGCACAGATAAAATTCATCACACAACATGTCGCATACTAAGAGTTTTGCAGATGTTTGCTAGCAGATAAATTATTCCAGTAAATTCTAGAACACCTTCAACATACTCAACTTTTATTTTGTCAGATAGGAAAATAGAGGTCAATGGCTCTTGCTTACAGATGAGATTTACTTGTCACTGTGTTTGGATGAACTAATCATTGCAGATTTAACAATTCATGGTTGCATTGTCTCTATAGACTCGCTGTTTCCTACTGCAATCCAAATTACTATTTTAACACAGCGGTATCTTTCTCCCCGTTTTGGAAAGTTATACCGCTTGACTTGATACTCCAGTGGAACCTGCTGGACTGTGCACTTTCCTGTGGTGCATGATGGTATGGGCATTATCAGCCCATCAGACACACTTCAGATTCTGGGAAACAAGCTGAATTCACAAATTCCCTTTGCTTGCCTCTTCCCACCCTATGATTCTTCTCCTTTTGACATGTACATATCACTCCCAGCCAGTACACCACTCCATACCTGTTGTATGCCCGTTGTTAGCACAGGCTTGTGGAGAAGTTTCCTTAGTCCAGAGGGCTTTTGCTTTGCCAGTCAGCTGTGGAGCTACAGAGCAGCTGTTTCAGCAGCTTCAGCATCTGTTCTCGTGCCAGATATAGCAGGAGAAAGAGGTGAGCAAAGCAGCGGAGTGTGGTGACCCCTGATCGTTGCTCTGTAATCTGCTCTGTATCTGCTACATTTCATGTAGCATGAATCCCTGTCCCACAAAAGAGGTGCAAGCAGATATGCACCCGACACATGGGCCGATTACCTATGGCAATACAAGTTTTGAATACAAAAAACTAATTTGTATGGATACCTGCACAGAGCTCATCTGAGCTGTAGGGGCAGCATACTATTTAAAAGCTATTTTAATTAATAACTTATTTAATTTATTTTTAAGTCCATTTTCATTAATCAAAAGTAAGTTACAAGCAAGAGTTTATCACATACAGTTGTTATCGGCAAACAGCTAACTAACTGTGATGTGAGCAATCTGGGGATCTTGTAAAGGCTAACTAGTAAGCTATTGTTGGTGTGGAGTACGAGGCTTGTCAATATGGCTTTGCATCTATCACTTTTCCAGTGTTGCCAAGGGAAATTGTGGATTGTACAGCCTTATTCATAGCTGTTTCTACCAAGGCTCTTAGTTCTTAAGTAGAAGGTAGTTTGTAGTCCAAGACGGGGCTGTTTATTATGGAGCAGATCTGGTGAGTTTCACAACTCTCTTATTTAATAGGAAAAGATAGCTTGCTTCCATGGCCATTACCGCAGACTTTAGAGATGTTTTATATTTCCTGTGAGTCTGCAATTCCAGATTTATCTTCTATTTCCTTTGCTAATTAAGTCTTCTAGTGGATATTTACACGTTCATGCTGTACAAATGTCCAAAAAGGGGGTACTTTTCAGTGAAATGCTGAGCTTTTTATCAGGTAGAGATGCTTCAGCAAATTTTTTTTAATGTATTTCCTATAACGCTATGATAAAATGCTGCAGAAAATAAAAATGTCATGAAATTTACAATTCCAAATTATATGAAATTGATCAAACTGTGAAGCACACTGATTTCAACTTAGCTGATTTTCCGCATCATTCAAAGAACACAGCTACAACAGAATTGCCCATGCTGAAGTGCAATGGGAAGGGCAGCAAGAGAAGTGAGATCCGAAGAATGTCTGGAAAAAGAAGGGTACTGTAGAAACTTGCCAAGAAAGATTTTATCAAGAACATCTTTTTTTTTCCCATAACACAGAAGGAAGAGCCAATAATTTCAAGAAGCCCTTTAGCAGACCTCAGTAAATCAGTCAGGTAGTTTGGTCTAATCCAACCACAGTTCATAAGTTTCATTTCTAAATTGTATATATATGCTTTTTATCCATTTGTTTTTATAAGGGCAATTAATAAACTATCAAATTATATTTCCTCGTCAGTTATGTGTTTCTAGCCCTTGCTCTGTGTAATCACTTACTCTTTCAATTGTCTCCACATTTTTTTGGATGGCTCAGGTTCTCTCACTTATTTTCTTATTCTGCTTGCACTGTGGTTAGAAAGAGGACACTTGTGTTTACAAACAGCAACTGTCCACATTAAATTCAACCTTGAAAGTATTTTTGCACTTTAGTGCACAAGTTTTACTGTGTCAGTTTACTTTTGCTGAGTAACTTTTTAATCTACCTACCACTATCTACCTATTTACCACTACCTTTTTTAATATCTGACTTAATATTGCTTGCTGCCAAATCTGCCACCTCAAGCCACATTCATGTGCTAAATGACCTCATAATGCAGAAGGTTAATTGTTCAAGTTCACTTAAAAAAATTTCCCTAGTCAACTTAAGTAAGATTAATATCCAAATCTCTCTAGTGAAAACAAGATTTCCCATTCTACTATGAGTTTGGGTTGTTTACAGTTGGGTCTTCAGATATAAATATTTTCATTAATCAAGTCAGAATAACAACAGAAGAAAATTGATGTGTAAATTAATCAGTTTAATGGAGGAAAAAAATCTTTTTTTAATCAAGGCTATAAAATATTAATTTCACATATTTACTTGTATGACCTGTCCAGAATATCATTACTTTCCTGTCCTGTACTATTGCTGTTAAAATGCAGTTACAAGTTTAGTAGTTTATGTTGACAAATTCAGACCATTTCAGTGAACATTTTGACTTCAAAACTGTTGGCCTAGATATTGTCACATAAATGCTGTACCGCAAATGCTACTAGTTTACCTAACTCTCCTTGTTTGACTAGACTGCTCACCAACCAAAAAGAAATCAAATCAGTTTAGAGGGAATCATGCTTTTTACTGATTTCATTCTGTTTATCAGGGAAAAAAAAACAATCATTCCTGGATAAAAAGCAGAAGATTTTTGTACAAATTCTTCAAAATTAGAAACTAGTTCTTTACAAGAGGCTGTAAAAGAAAAAAAAAAACCAAACCAAAACAAAACCAAAAAAAAGACAACCAAAAAACCAACCCACGCAAACTGGTTATTAACTAGAAACTGTCAAAAAAGTATCTTTAAAAAGATTTCATAACAGAATTCTCACACAATGTAGAAGGCTTGATCTTGTTGAACTAAACTGACAATAAAAAAATACACTTTGCCTTTACAATGGATTTTTTTAATTTTCTGGGTTTTCATTAAAATGTTGGGTTTTTTTTTTTTGAAGTCTTAAACTGAAAAATTGAATGACAAAGACCTTTTCAATGAAATTGTGTCTACCTCATTAAAAGGGATATGAACATGTTTATGTAGTTATGTGAAGACAAATGTGCATGTTTAGACATATTCTCTCTTTCCTGTTGAAAGAAAATTGAGCAAACTAGCTTTTATTTAGGAAGCAACATTTGATTCTCAGCTTGGAGCTGGCAGTTGCAGAAAAAAAAAAAAAGATCTGCTCCTTAAACTTTGTGTCTATTTGTTTCAATACAGTGTAGTCAAAGTTTTCACTTTTTTACTGGAAGAAAAAAGATCTATTCTAAAATCATCGAAGTTAATATGGCAAATGATTTTTTTAATCAGAAAAAGTTAGAAAGACGTAAATACAGTCAATGATGTCCTCATAACAGTTATTAGCAAAAAAATCTGACTATATTTGTCATGACACTTAGGCATAGTTAGTCCAGTATGGATGAGTCCTAGACTGTGATCTAGACTGTAATTTGTATTAACAGATCTAAAGAAATCAGGGGAAGACCTGTTTAACTACCAATTGCTGTTCCAACCTGGTTGTTTCCTGCTATTTCCTGCTATTCCTAGCTAGAGCTAGGAATTTCCAGAAAAAAACATGCCTTATAATAGATCAGAGTTTTCACCATTCCATGTCCAGCAAGCTAAAACTATTCATGAAGCTCGTGAACAAGGTCTATCTCAAGACAAAATGCCTGCCATCTAGCCCAAGAGACACCAATTCCTCATCAAAAAGAACTCATCAAAAAGAGTTATGTAATTAGCTTTATTTCACAACATCTTTGACTCCCAAGCTTCGGCTGTGTACAGCAACAAATCTATGTGATTCTGAACAAGACTTGAAATTGTTTTGGGAGAGAAGAGGGTTCAATTAAAAGCAGATTGTCTTATCTGCTCCATCATTACATCTCATGAATCCTTAAAAGAAATACACAAAAGTTATCACTGTTTTTCCTAACAGCCTTATAGTAATACCCTGATAACCTGGTTATATATACCCTCTGCTTACCTAGGTACAGCTTGATTAGGAAAAACACATTTTTATTTGCTTTATTAATACACACATCCTGTTTAACATCATTAACGATATGGATGATGGTGCAGAACATACCCTCAGCAAGTTTGCTGATGACAAAAAACTGGGAGGAGTGGCTGATACACCAGAGGGTCGTGTTGCTATCCAGAGGGACCTCAACAGACTGGAGAAATGGGCTGACAGGAGCCTTGTGAAGTTGAACAAGGGGAAGGGCAAAGTCCTGCACCTGGGGAGGAACAATGCCATGTACCAATATATGCTGGGGGCTGACCAGCTGAAAAGCAGCTTGGCAGAAAACGACCTGGGGGTCCTGATGGACACCAAGTTGAACATGAGCCAGCAATGTACCTGTGTGAAGACTAGCAGTATCCTGAGCTGCATTAGGAGGAGTGTTGCCACCAGATCGAGGGAGGTCATCCTTCCCCTCTACTCAGAACAGGTGAGGCTGACTATTGTGTCCAGTCCTGGGCTCTCCAGTACAAGAGAGATGTGGACATACTGGTGAGAATCCAATAAAGGCCACAAAGATGATTAAGATTTCCTCTCTTCTGTGAGGAAAGGCAGAGAGAACTGGGACTGTTTAGCCTGCAGAAGAGAAGGCTCAGGGGGACCTTATCTATTTATATAAATACCTGAAGGGAAGGTGCAAAGAAGACAGAGCCAGGCTCTTTTCAGTGGTACCCAGTCACAGGACAAGAGGCAATGGGCACAAACTGAAACACGGGAAGTTCCCACTGAACATCAGGAAACATTTTTTTACTGTGAGAGTGGCCAAGCACTGGCACAGGTTGCCCAGAGAGTTTGTGGAGTCTCCATCTGTTCAAAAGCCATCTGGACACAGTCCTCGGCAACCTGCTTTAGGTGGCCCTGCTCGAGCAGGGGTTTGGGGAAGATGACCTCCAGACTTCCCTTCCAACCTCAACCCTTCTGTGATTCTGTGAAAACTGGGGAATGATTTTAAGGAACAGTACAAGTAAAAAGTCATTCGAAGAAATGCAGTCCCTTTAGACACTTTAGCAAGAACATCTGAAGAAAAACCTGCACAAAGACTGGAGAATGCTTATACACAAATCAGCTATGGGTACAGCAGGAAAAGGAAGAGAACCAAGGTTTCTTGCTTCCTACTTCCAATCCCTATCTACAGATCTTGCAACTTCTCACAACTTTTCTTCAAATCTGAAGTAAACCTGTTGAAGATGAAAGTGGAAACTCTCACAATCTCTGTAGCACCTGGGTGCTGTTGAACTTGGAACTTTTGTGAAAATAACTGCATGATCCACTACAGTATCACTTTCAACTCAATGTCTCCCAGGACATTGCCTTGATTTAAATATATTTTTAAAATCTTTTCATCATTTTACTTGCTTGATGGTTATTAGCAGTATTGATTCTTTGGTATTTCTCAAGCTCCTTGCAAATCTGATCAGTTGATCAAGTTTGGAATCATGCAGGTGAGTTGGTTCTGTCTAACATTTCAATATTTAAGCATATTATATCTTTACTGTATTTATACATGGTACTCCAGGTACCTTGAAAATCCAACCTCTCATAAGAAAACGACTGAAATATTGTGACTGGAAAAGCTTTTGATTCAATGTATGGGTACCTATCCTGAAGTTACTGGAAAAATAACATTTTGCAGATAAAATTCAATTTGCTAGGCTCAGTGAGAGCATAATAAGGATTATTTCCAGCATATTTTAAGAATTTGAACTTGGAAAACATATCAGACAGGGAAGCTCTTTTTTTTTTTATTGGTCACTAAAGCAACTACACTCAGAGTTACTCTCACAAATTACAGGCTATACTTACTAAGAATTATTCTCCCAGAATCAAGAAATGCGATTAATTAAAATGACTTGCTCATACTTACTGCGTCCTTGCAAAAACTCTTTTTTTCCAGAGCAAAAGAGATTCCAAAGAACTTAAAACTAGAAGGATAATTTAGTTGGATACAGGCACACAATGTAACCAATACAAAACTGAGGACACGTTCATACAGGCTCTTCAGTTTCTTACTTTTTCCAGTAGCAAGTCCAGCAGGAATATCCTTTGCTGAAGGCAAATCCTGAGCAACTCCCCCAACTGAAGTCAACCCGATTTCACCCAATGAGAGCAAACTAGAGGACAGAACACTACAGGGAATTATTTTATCTTCTTTTTCAGTGTGAGAAACATTTCCTGTCTTCTGTTTCATTGTGTTAGGAGGCTGAGTCTAGGTCACAGAAGCCACTGCTCTACTGAAGGCATTCTTCAAACCAATATCCAATGTAAATAACAACAGTATATAACTGGAGATAGCCAGTAAAGCCTCCACAAACCATAAGCCAGGCCAAAGTTCAAAAAGGGACAAAACTCAGCTTGTGCTAACCAAGTGAGAGAATTGCCATGATTCAGTCACACACCTAAGCATTCTCGCAACATAAAACAGGTGATGGAGAGGCTAAGAATATACAGTGTCAGTCAAAAGCTGTTAATTTTCATCAAATAAAAGAGCTATATTTGCCAAGCTGCAGAGTGCTTTCAACAGGAATTAATATTTTAAAGAGTATTTTTGTCTCTCAGACATTATTTCAAAACTTGATATCTACCCAGTGACTTCCTCCAGTATTTGCTGGAATCTTTCACTCCTCATATCAAGGTGCTATCAAGAGTAAAGTTAGGGTCTTCAGGAACAAGGTTCGTGTAAATACTTGATGTTCTTGCTTAAACTGGGCAGGATGCAAAGTAAACCCATTGGTTATAAAATGACAAAAGAATCAAATGGAGGTTGGATAGATTTTTAGGTACTGCGTGTAGCACCTGTTTGGACAAGGATGAGAAAGGCAGATTTTGGTGCTGCTTTTGGTGCTGCTTCTGCTGCACAGGTTCCATTCCACAGCTTGACCTTTGGTGCTAAAATCTCCTCAAGCCAAGGGTGAGTTTGATGTCCAGGTGTCAACTATTCCCTCTCCCCAGTGGTAATGGAGGAGTGTGGTGTGAGGCCTTTGCCATCCAAGACATTCCCTTTTTCAGTGGGCTGATGTTGCAGAGGTCTCTTTCTATTACCAGTGGCAGCGTAGGCAAGAAGTATAGGGCATGACAAGCTCCTTGGATCCTGGCTTAATTCTTTCCCATTAGGAACACCTATCCTAATTGCAGAGAAATATCCCAACCACCTTTTCACTTTTAAGTCTGCCTTCATTCTGTTCATTAATACATCACTACCCTAAAGGAAACAACACTTCTATTGCTCTCAAAAATTCTTCTAAATTGAGCTGCTTTGTGCACAGATCTCTTCAGTGCCTGAAATACTGTTTAAAGCATGGATATATTTTCCCAAGGCTTACATAGTAAATGCTGCTGACAATTTCTGTAACCTTTCTAGTGGCATTACCTGTCCCTTTGCTACAGCGACTTCACACAGTGGTAAGTCCTTTCCATTCAGATGGCAAAATTTCTTTCCTATTTATGTGGTACACCCTTCTTCAGGCTGTAACTAATAATAAGGCCTGAGTCATTGAAGTATAAAATATTCAAAACTTTTCATCTTCAAAAAGTACTATATGTCAAAGGAAAGAGCTAGGTGGATGTGCCAGCTCACTAAAACCAACTGTGAAATGTGGAATTCGATTTAGTTTTCAAGTGAGATTTCCTTAAATCAGCTTCTTGGAACAAATCATGTGGAAACAAATTATATAAATAACTTTCAGAAGTTCTATGAAGTAAATTTCTCCTTCTGTGTCTAAAGGAAGAATGCAAGTTCTTTCTAATGCTAATAATATCTACAGTATGGGTACAGTCACTAAGAACAGGATGATGACAAAGGCAATATAAATATTAATCTAATACATCTCACGAAGAAATCCAAAGAGAATAGACAGCATGGAATCCTCTGATGGCATTCTCTACAAAATTTTACTTTTTATTCAGTAGTACATATCTTCTTGATGGTTATTTTATTTGAAGAAGCAGTCTAATTAAAAAGTTTAAACAAAGATCCTGGCTTTTCAGATCACACAGTAGCACTGGGCATTTTTTAATTTTTATTACAGTATTATTATGCATGTTAGTCAAAGCGATTTAAAGAAGGCTTTAGTGTTTTGACAACACATTAGTGTGCTTGGATACAATCTGAAGCTCTATTCCAAAACCAGAAATCTCAAGCAAAGGAATACAGTGCAGAATTGATCCATTTTCCTGAGGTTCCCAGCATCCTTCTTAGCTGTACCACAGGCGCTAATAGACATTTTCTTCAGCTTGTGCTATGGATTCCCAGACACAGCTAGCCAGACTATGAGAGTTGGTAGTGCCATCTGGAAATTATCAGTGCAAACAAGACACGTGGAGATGTGCCTGTTTTTAACAGAAATGGACTTTGGTCTCTGCATTGTCTTTTATGACCAAAAAACACTGTGTTTTGGAGGAAGGGCTAACGTTCAGTGTGTTTCTATATTCCTTGTCCAAACTGTAAAGCAAAGGAAGAGCTTCATACAAAAAGCTGTGTATACATTTTAAAGGCAATGGAATGTGTTTATGTCTAAGGATATCAGAGTTAAATGTTCTGAAATGATTTGAAACATTTTCAGCTCCTCGCTCTTTGTGAAGGAACAAAACACTAAAAGGTAAACTAACAGCAGCTTAGCAAGCCTCTCCTCTGTAGATCACCAGTTTAAAACCAGTTCAAGTCAGTGTAAAGTAGAATTTAATGTCTGATAATTGTTTAGCAAACTTCATGAACTGAGTTGAGCTGAGCTCAGAGCCACAGAGAATGTAATATTCCCTATTGAAAAAAAGCTTCCATTACAATCGCCACTCCACAAGTCTCATTAGTGAAACAAAAAACAAGAGGACCTTTGAAGTGATTAATCTGATGAATGATTTTCCAGTTATTTTCACTTTTAAGAAGGAACTTCCTGGTCCTTGTTCTAAGGACTGTTAATGTATTAACTGTGTAAAACAGACACATCTTACTCTGGTTTTGATTTGGGCACAACTTAGCTAGCAAATGCACACTTAGCATGCTGCCTGGCTCAAGCACCTTGGGACAGGGAGAGGAACAACTCTGTGGTATGCCTGGGTGGCACAGCCATGAGCCCTAGGCAATGGGCTGCTGAGGTACTGAGGTATTTTGGGAAATAAGCAGAAGTTGAACTTTATGTGCATGGGGAATTTTAGCATGGAGACTCACATTCAAGTTAGAACTCAGATTCTGGTTTTGAAATGCACTTCACAAAGCAATTAGCTGGTATCCCAAATAGGGATGTCTTTATGAACTGGGGATGGTATAAGGACATTACTGTTTGCCTTGGGCAGTTCGAGAAAATATCTGAATGGTTTGGAAATGAGAAGGCTGATCCAGGAAGTGAGAAGAGCTGGGGAAGCACCTATCAACAAGTATTTTCTCTGTGACTGGCAAATACACCAGGTGGCTTTACTGAGAAGCAAAATGAATTTGCCTCACTATCTCCTTTTTCCTTTCCTCAGATGCCTTTGTATTCAGAAAGAAAACTCCATATATTTTAGCTAGCATTTATTCAATTTGTGATTCATAATCATATTAGGACAAAAGAGATGATTTATTTCCATTGTCTTAGAGAAATACTGATAACAATTTTAAATGGCTTATTTGAAGTGATTTACTCCTTTTCCCCAGGCCATATTATAATTGTTCCACATTCTCTTGGGCCTCCAAGGACGCAGGTTGTCTTTCCGCTACCCTACTGTTTAGGGCCAAGCTTTTCTAGTCAATGATCACCATAATTCTTCCTTAAAGTGAGATTCCATAGAGATGAAATGGTGTGTTGTTAACCAACTAACTTAAAATTAACATAGCCAAAGCAGAGAAAAGGTTAAAGCAAATAAAAGCCATTGTTTTTTAAAAAGAATCAAAATGGAAAACAGAGGTCCAAAGATTTATAGAGTCAAGTGACAAGTATAGAAGTAAAGCTCTATTCAGTTTAGCTTAAGACCAAATTTTAACAGTGTCTTCCTCTCTGTATCCATCCAACAAGGTATTTGAACATGTGGAGTGAGACACCTGATCTGTGTGCATACACTGTGTCTTCAGATTTAATTCAAAGCAGTAAATTTCAGTATGGAGAAGCAGACTTGCTTCTGTACCTGATTTCCTCTTCAAAATTTCCCTGCTGTGTAATTAAATTGTCAACTGATCATTAGCCCATTGTAAGGAAAAGGCTTTTTTCTTCCTGTCTGGACAATTTGACAATGCATGTTCAGACTTTCACAAAGCATATAACTTGACAGCCAAAGATTATTCAATCATATAAATTGAATTAATATATTCAGCTCATTGCTGCTTTTTGTTTGTGACCAGAGAAAATAGTAGCTTACGATTTGAGGTTCTAATACAGAGTAAATTTTCTTCCCCCTTCTTCTCCATCATCCAGTCCCTCTGAACCTGAATTCTCACTGCTGGAAATTAATTTAGTTATTCCAACATCCAGAAAATTACCACAACAGAATCTAATGTGGAAGATCGTAATAAAAGGCTAAAATGGATTGTCTTCGGAGCTTTTTAATGGAGTACCCCAAATATTCTTGTTTTTAAACAATCACGATAGAAGTATAATATCCTTAGTTGTGTAACAGTTTTTAAAGATTACAAAATAATAACATGACAGGTAGTGGCAAGAATCAATAAGTTCTGAATGCTGCTATGTTTTACATTAAAAACAGATGATTGTGCTCCTTCGTAAAACAATGTGAGTCCACACCTCAAAAGCTCATATCCTTGTCCTCAATTTGACCTTTTTTTCCTCTCCTCCAGCATTGCTTCTACCAGATGAGTAGCAATGAATCCTAACTTTTTTTCAGACATTTTTATGTTGTTGTTAGACTCAAAGAGTGCCCCAGAGATCATCCTAAGTTATCTCCCCCACCAAAACAAGATTGTGTACACCTTGGCCATCCCTCACAGATCTTACTGTAGCCTGATCTTAAAAATTTCTGGTGAAAGCAGCTTCTCAGTATCTTCAGGTTATCCAATCTTGTGCTTCACCATCCTACCCAAGTTTTCTAAGTATTTTCACCCAAAATTGTCTATGCTGAAAACCAAATTGATTTCTTCTGGCCTTGGAAAACAATTGGTGATCATCGATATTGTAACTATATATAACCAAGTCACCCTCAACCACCTCTCAGCAAGCCAGTTCCCTCATAAGTCATACTTTCTAAATCTTTCATCATTCACACTGCTGGATTCTCTTTACTTTGTCTTCACCTTAAAAATGCAGTTCCCAGAATAGACACAATATACCTTCCAAGGCTTCTCTGGAGTTAAGTGAGGGATATAGATGTTTCGTGTACAAACTTCTGCTTCATTAATCCAAAATAAAAACTACTTTCCTACTATGTCTTTTTTCCACTGTATTGCTTTCTTTCTTTATGGAAAAATACCCACTTTCACATTTCAATTTGCTTTCTTTTTTCTTAGGTACAGAACTTTGGTTCATAAATACTTAAATGCGACCTTTTGGGTTTTTAGATCAACTCTCCAAACTGCTGGTAGTAATTTTAGCGTTTTTCCCCAAATACTTAAAACTCCTTTCAGCTTTCTACAAGCCATAAATTGAAAGGTATAGTCTCCATTCTATTATGCACATTTTTCATGAAGATACCAAGTAGAATTTGACTAAACACAAGCTCTTAAGGGAATTTACTCAGGATGTCCTCCATGTTTGATGTGGATCCATTGATAATCAAGTTTTCAACTAGTTATATAGCTACCTGAAGGCAATTATATGCATGCCATATTTACTCAACTTATGAGATTCTAATGTTGGAAAAATGTCTAAAAGCTTCATAAGAGTTAATTTACATCTCTATCTACTGCTGTTCCTTTCTATGCTAGGCTGCCACCCTTCTCAAAGAAGGTAATGAGATAAATTTGATCTGATCTGCTCTTGACAGTTCCTTGTTGGCTGTTTTTAGAACCTTTACATTTTGTAATTACTTCCAATTACTTCAATAATTTGTTCCATATTGTTTCCAGGAACTGAAACCAGATTGCTTGATATATAATTCCTTGGCTCCTCTTTAAAAAAAAAAAAAAAATTAAAAAAAATGTTTGTTTTTCTCTAGTCTTCTAGGATCTCTCCTGTCTGCAGCTTCCTAGAGATAACCACTAATCATTCAGGATTACTTTGCCTCATTTCTTGGGGTGAATTTCATCAAACTGTGAGAACTTGAATGTACCAATCTTACATAAATATTCCCTGAACTGTTCTCTTTTCTACTCAGCCTGCATTCCAAACACCTTGTTAAAATTAATTTGTTAAAGTATCTGGCACAATCTACCTTTTCCATGAAGATGAAAGCAAACAATTCTGCTTTCTCTGATGAAAGCAAATGATTCTGTTTTCTCCATAGAACCTCTTGTTCAATCCCTTTTCTGATTTTCCCTCTTATTTCTAATGCATTCTCTGAAACTTTTGTTGCTTGTCATGTCCCTTGCTACTTGGAACTCATTTAGTGTTTAAGTTTTCTTATTTTATCCCTATATGCTTGTGTAATTCCCTTGTATTCCTCCTTATTTATGAACCAGCTTGGCTTTATTAGTTTAAATAGCAGGCATTTCCTTACCCAGCTGGCTAGGAATGTTTATTTGAGCAGCTCCATAAACAGGGCTGGGGAGAGTGTCACTTCTGATGACAAGGCAACAGAGCCTTGCAAAAAGTCCATGAGTAACCTCTTACTCTGAACAGTTATTTGCAGAGCCTGTGCTTCATGTCCTGAGAGCCTCATAGAGCAAGGTAGGCTGCGGGGCACCCTGACGGTGTGGTGGAAATGGTGGAAATAGAAACCAGGGGCCCAATGTATAGGTTTTACTTCTTCCATGCTTTTAAGAGATTTTGCACTCACTATATGCCCTCTGACAACTTCAATAGTCATTTTTGAGTTTTCATTCTTCTCTCCCCACCCTTCTGCCTCCTATTTCCTTCATCGCTATAAGGGTTTTCCCATGGCAGTGGCATTCTGGCAATTGCCAGAATGACCTGGTCACAGAAATCAACACTGACATCTTCCCACTGTCCTCAGTGGGCACTGCTTTATGCCCTCAGGTTGTAAAGGGGCAACAGGCCTTCAAGCAGTAGGGGAAGGAATGCAAGTGCCACATCGATGTCAGACATGAACGATTATTCTTGTAATTCAGTTTTAGTTTGGAATAGTAATAGTGAGATCTATAAAATCTGGAAGTGCTGATATTGATTCAGATGAATAGCTTGGTGTCTGCTTTGCAGTGGGAGAAACTCACTCTCCTCCTCTTTCCCAGAGTGTAATTCTTAGAAAGAGCCCACTGCCTCCTTCTACTATGGCTATAGCTATCTAAATCCACTGATCCATAAATTGACAATATGGGTTTATACTACACCATTTTTCCTGCAAGTGTTATGAAAAGACTTGCATTACACATTGAAGTTACTGATGCGAAATGGCAGCAATCATGCACAATGTACAATATCATGCTCACTATGTCTTAGCAGAGAAACTTAGTTATACTCAGCTCTTTCTGAAAAGCAACATTAAGTCTTTAACTGATGTCTGTATAACCTTTTCCCAAAGACATTTCTTAATTTTTACTTTTCTTTTAACTTCTGTAAGTTACTTTAACACACAAAGCTGTTATAAAGATAACTGTCTGAAAAAAAGCATGTCTTTTAAACCTATAATTTAGAATTGGGGGGGGGAAGTCTCTGACAAAAAAAGCCCCTGAGAAGATAAAGATGAAATCAAGAATTCAGTTTCATTTTCAGTATTACATTTTTTTCCCTTTCTCCATAAACAGAACAGCCAGCCACATTTTATGCTTCAGAGTAGATTCCAGCAGGGCATGTCTGTATAGTGCAGCCAGGCAGCACGTCAAAAATAAATTAGCAATAATTAGCTGTGCACATTCACTCTTCTGGAGATGACAGTTAAGGCATTGAACTAAGATGTAGGAAATTTAGGTCCAATTTTTAGCTCTGTTAAAGGTCTGCTTTGTGGGTTTCATTAGAAATCACTTTCCCACTTTTATCTTTTGGTTTTGCTTTATAGTTAAGACTGTGCAGGGAAGGAACTGCCTGTGCATGCGCATAGCAAGGCAGCCAAAGAAAATAAGATCCTGAAACCATCTGGGGCCTTTTACTTATTCTTGCAGTATCACACAACAAATAATCAATGATAAATTTCACTTGCCCTCTACAAAACCTTCACTGAAACAGATTTTGTTATGTATTATAAATGCAAGGCAGACTTCATTGCAGCCTCTGCCAGTAGTTTTTTATTCTTCTGGGGTTTGAATGCCACATTGAGCTGCCTAGAGTCACTAGCATTGCTTTGTCCAACCGTTAGCTGAAAATACGGCTTCCTGGAGCTGGCTTAATCTAATCTGTCCTGATTATGTACCAAAATAAGAGAGGAAGAATCATAACAAATGTTGGTCACATACTCATTCAAACTGCTTAAGAAAACAGGGAATGATTTATGTGGTCATATACATTCATCCCATCAAGGGGGAGTATTTTCACATCAATTTGACGGTCATCTAGCCAAGGAGAACAGGTTGTTCTCAATGTAGTGCTAATTCTGGCAAAAGCCATAAATTCTGAGCACCATTCGTGGAAAAACAGTCTCATCAATGAAATGTATGTTTTAAGAAAGAAAGAAAGAAAGCAATGAACGTTTAAGTCCTGCAAAAAAAAGCTTTTAGAAACCGGGAGGGAAGAGAATTTGAGGAGTTTTCACAGTCATCTATCCACATTTTTTTGAAATTGATATGTGAGAAAGCTATACAACAGGAAGGTTTCAGATACATTTATACACATGGAACAGTTTAAAAAGGAAAAAAAAAAAAAAAAGGGAAGGGGGGAGGAACTAAAGAGCTAGGGGACCTAAACAGCTATAAAAGCACAGTCCCATCACAGGGGTTCTTCTTCTCAGTAGGGCAAACTTTTCTCCAGGGAAACAACTCAGAAAGCATCTCTCTACTTGGGGAACAAGAAGAGGTGGTCTTGACAGAGTTTTCTTCCCCCCTATGGCTTTTACCCTGGAGACTGGACGGTTTGGTTAACATGGAAGTTGTTCTGTTAAATGAAAGTAGGTGAATGTATATATTAGGTCAAATTCATTCCAAATATTCTGATCTTGGTTATGGGCTATAAATTGAGAGGAACTTAATGAAATAAAAAAAAATCACTCAGGTTATCTGCCAGGGTACAAAGAAGTAGCATCTAGACCAGGAAGTCCATCCTGTGCTCTTTTTTTCCTCTTTGGCATAAGGGCTGTAACTTATATAAATGATTATGTTTGTTACCTTTTATAGTTTATTGGGGCTTGATTAAATATTTTTTGCAGGCAGCACTTGAAATATGTAAATTACTTTTCTTATTCAGGAATATTGCTTTAATGGGTACCTACAAAAGCTCTGTCCCCTAGCAACAGCTCTCTGCAAGCCCTACTTATAAATCAATGCCAGATAGGTGGAACACATAGAATGGACAGAGATATTAAAGGGGTTTTATCGGTCAAGGCCACTTCTTTGTCCATGCAAAATCCAACTTGATTCATTAATTAACTCAGAAAAACAAACAATATTTGCCATCTTCCTCTTGGTCTAATACCTACTGATTATCTACCAGCTGTCTCAAAAGGTCTGAACAGCTTTGTAATAATGAAATGCTATACAATATTATACAATATTATATTAAATGGCTACTTTGGCGACTTAATGAGATCTGGGTGTTTCATTAGCAACAATAATAATGATAGATGATTGCAATAACTGTAAAATTTGCTTATGATAGAGAATTGATGTCTATATGGTTTTCAAGGACTAGTTCTGCCTACTCTGACTCATCTGTATGTTTAGTTTCCAGAAGCATTTGAACAAATAATGCATTTCAACCTGAACCCCAACTATAAGTGTAGGGATAGGTACACTTATTCTGCAAAATTTTGACTCAATTTAAATATCACAGATACAAATGTTATATTCATGATGTGAGAATAATACATTTTCTTCTTGTCCTCCACACAGTGCTCCTTCCTTAGGGTAAAAATTATTCTGATAAGGAAAAACAGGTACTGTAAAAGGAAAATTTATGTTGCCATTATTCAGATGAGAGAATTAAAAGACAGTTCAATAGACTAAGCAAAATCAAGAAATACATATAATACAGTTCTGATATATCTCTGCAAATGGTGATTATCAACAACTTTGGATGGATTTGCATAATGAGAATGAAAGAAGCTGCTTAGCTTGACCCTGTTAAACTTCACATTTCTTATCTTAATACTTGAAGCACCACTGCTGCTCAAAATAATTGGGAAAAACAAGCTACCTTTACTTTTCATTCTTAAAAGCAAACACATCTTTTTTGATCAAACTCTCCAGAAAACCTCTAAGAAACATGCCAAGAACAGAAAGTTTCAGCCCCCAAATGGTTAGAAAAAATCGCTATAAATTCAAAGGAGACAGATAGAAAACATTGAGTAATATGCCTCAGTGCAGCACTGGATGAAATTTAACTCAGAATTTGTTTGGCCATACATAAGTCATTTACGTTTTGGACATGTGAAAGAACACAAAGATGGAAGAAGTCTGCCATGAGGGAAGGCAAAGTCCTGCTTCAGAAAGTGGCAGGAAATTTTCTAGCACCATAAAGGGTCCCATTAACATCTCTATAATTTGATCTTATACCCAACACTGGCAGAAAGCTGATTACCCATTCTGCACTCCCTTCAGCTGTAAATATTTCAAACCTGACTGTTTTATGTCCCTTCCCCATAACAAAGTTACAATCTCCAAAATGTTTGTAACCTATACAGCTTGTTGTAAAGGCTTAATGTCCTTGGCCTGAGAAAGAAACTGTACTCAAGAAATCAGCTTTGTTCCATTTTGGCAGATGAAATTCAAAAGAAATACAGTATTAGTATCCAAGCAATGCAGTCTCTCAAAATAAAAGGAAGGCAAGAACTATTAGGGCTGAATTAATGGATAATAAAAGCCAAGGGACAAACTGGAAAGTAGTTGTGCTTAATATGAGAGACTTAGATTCAGAATTGTTTTTCTGAGCTAGGAAAAGCAAGTCTGAGATGGCCTTCATACTCAGTTGGTGCCAAACGGCCACTTTTATGCTCCATCTTGTTCACCAGTACAGAGACATTTTTCTGGTGTAAAGTAGAGCAACAATAGCTTTTTTAAGTGTTGTAGGAGCTCTGAACAGCCCCAGTGCTTCCACTCTGACAATCACAAGAAGTCTTGTAGCCTTTTCCCTGGCATCACACACGAAGACACAATCCCGCACACAGTGCTTTCATCTTGTTACCATAGAAAGTATTTCTCCAGGCGTTAAAAAAGAATCCAGGAAGGTGTAAATTTGGTGACAGATGTGCTCATATTTCTGACAAATCTGGATGTAACTGTACATACGTCATAGAGTTTTCTTATAAACGCAAGGCAAAATCCAGCTCTGTAATAGCAATGCAACCAGGCTGGGATTTCCAACCAAAAACTGGAACAAGACCGCAAAAAGCAGAGGGGAAACGCAAAAAAGTGAAGCTAAAGTGCAAACAATTTTCTGCAGAAAGCAGCATTGAATGTAGAGCATAGCCATCAACTACAGTTGTGCAGTGGTATCCTGAAAACCTTCAACAACAGAGATCCCACAAGCTCCCCAGGCGACCTGGTCCTGTGGTTAACTATCTTGAAAGTGAAAAAAATTTACCTTATATCTAGTGAGAACCTCCCCTGCTTCCCCTGTTCTTCCACTGTGCAGCACCACAAGAAGCCTGGCTCAGCCTTCTCACTAACACCTCGTAGGTGTTGGGGGGCTCCTGACCTTCTTTTTAAATGTCTTCACTTTGTGTTTGCTTTGTATTCACTTGGAGAACTGATGAACTATTCAGATGGTTCAGAGATGGGGCATTTTTTGTTATATTTTGGAAGAAAGTAGCAGACTACTGTTTCTGTTGCCTGTGTTTGTGGTGTGTACCTACAGCCCTGCTCAGGCCTCATGGGACTGAGAAGGTAACATATTGGACCTGATTCCTGTCCCTGACAATCCAAAGTCTACGAAGAAGAGCTGGAGAAAAAGGGACAGTAAACTACTAAAGAAACATAAGGTTTACAGTGATCAGTCAAAACATCATGCAGGTCTCTCGCCCATTTTCATTTTGCTCATGGAAGAGTACAGATATTCTGCTACTGCTTCAGAAACAGTGATGTCTCTCCTCATTTTCACCCTTCTAACAATAAGTAAATTCAGGATGGCTGGCTGATAATTTTCCTCATCCTTTCAATAGATACAGTAGCAGCAAATCCAAGATAGGTTTCTACATTTCCCACAGCCATGTGCCCTTCCTTTTCGGGATTATTTTTAATTACAGGGAAGGTGATCAGTGCCAAAGCCAATAGTCCCTGCCTTCTCTGCAAAAATAACCATTTCCTTAAGCCACCCAGTTTTGGTTTATTCTAGTTTAAGTGACATTGCCATGTCTACTAATAGCCTGCACTGAGATTTAAAGCATGTTATATAGATTAAGAGATGAAAGTTCAAATAAACCTCTGCCTGCAGGACATTAGCTTGGTCATTTACATTTGTCTGGAACTGTCTCTAAAATGCTGGCATCAAGCAAGTGGGCAGCATTTGACTCAAAGAACAACTAACCTGTTGGAGATCTTTTCTTCCCCAGTTGTCCTGACCTCAGGCAGGGTACAGTCCCCTTCTTGACAGTGTGAGTTATCCCCATGACTTGAGTAAAGACATCTTAGGTGCGTGTGTTTTCTACTACCTCCCACTAATGCCAGCAAGAGTTACTATACACTTCCAGAAAAGAAAAGGCTTTGGAAATGTCTTTCCCCCCCTAGGCAGGAATTCAGCAGTGACTTTGTGGCAAGAGCTGTGGAACTCCAGTTAGAAGTGAGCTACAGTTATGACATTCAAGTCTGCCACGTAGTTATAATTGTAGTGTAGCTATGTATCAGGGCTGTGCCTGTGTGTACATCCAGGGCACTTCATTCATTCATTCCCTGGGTGGTCTAGGAACTCCCAAATAGTCACCTGCATAGATGAGACAATGGACTGGTTTGTGGCAATGGACCAACTTAAAACTACGTGTTCAAATGAACTCCGAACCACCTTTGTAATTAAGTATTTGTTTGTTCCCAGAGCCCTCCAGGTGGAATTTCCAGCAGTTCTTGTTATTCCCCCAGGCAGGTCCTGATGTATCAGTTCAAAATTTATGCTTGTATGGATCATGAATATGAAAGTAATTGCAATGTTAATATTTAGTCAGGAAGTCAAGACAGTTTTCCTAAAGAAACAAAGTATCATTACCTTCTGGAGCAAATGGAGAAGTGGTTTTGGCCAGAGTACCAAAGTTAGCAAAAATTTTGCCATAAGACTATACTGTATACGGAGAAAGTTTTCCAATTCTTGTGAATTGTCAAATGTTAGGTTGCAAACAGAGTATCTCATAAAATAATGTTAACGTTACTTCTAGGAACAAAAATCTTAAGACTTCTTTTTGCTAACAACTGTCGACATACAGAAAATACATTGGCTTCTGCAGAAGAAAAAAAATAATATATAATGCTTCATATAGGGCACTTTGACAGCAAATTAAATAGTCTTGTTTTCTGAAATTCACCCTCAGCTGAGATGATACATTCAATTAAGACAAAACCTTCATGTTTTTCCAATAATACACTAGCTCCTGTTACAATAAAAAAAAATAAAAGCTTGGACGAAAAGAGACTTTCTTGTGCCTTCTGATGCCTCAAAGCATAAAAATTTCAAAATGTTCCCAAGAATTTTTTTTGGTACTATACAGTTGAAAGTAGAAAAATCCATTATCTGTTTGATTACCTGTAACATGGGAGTTCATCTGCATTAGGGCTATCTGAAAGTGAAAAAAGTGCAAATGGCTTGAAAATCGACAATCTAGCATCATTTACAGCTGATAATGTAAAAGATAACTTTAAAAAGCACCCATATGATTTAAATAAAAAGGAAAATTAATGTTTTCTTCCTGTTAATTGCCAGTCTGATATGCTACATAAGGCAAAGTGACCCGTAGATGAATTTCCACTGTGTCCTGAAGACTGTATTTAAAAATTTGCAATCATTTTTCTTCATTTGCCACAAGAAGTTCAGAATGACCAGAAATAGTTTTCTGTCATCATTAGTATATGGAACACGGACGCACGTCCTTACAAGTGGCTTATCTCTTTTCCCTGACATTGTAAGTATTTTAAAATGCTCACTAGTTGCTAGAAGTTCTTTTATTTTTATGGTGAGGATTCCTCAGCTGTAATTTTTAGGTTCCTTAAGGACAGTGATGATGACGAAGACAAAAATGCTTTGAGTAACTGAATAGCATTGGAATCTATGAAGATATATGTAAGTAGCTATAAAATTAAAACAAACATGTTGTGTGTGCTCAGGCTCATGATAGTGCATTCACTGAAGGGCTGCTGCCTGACTGTAAATCTAACTTTTACAGGAAACACATAGCCATCTAAGCAGAAAAAAAAGAACTTAATTATCTAGTACACATTACCTCTTAAATTACTTAACATTTTTGTTTCAACACATGAAACCCCTTAAACCTGAAAATTCACTAAACTCTTAACTTTCAGTGTCTCAAAAAATACGTTGATTATTCAGGAATGTAAGCATCATTAAAAGATTGAAATTATATAAAAATATGGATACAGAATGTTTGTACGAGCAAGAATATATAGTGTCAGATGAACTGAGTAGGAAATAGTCTCACGCTCTTAAAATCCCGATTCTCTCAATTTCTTAAATTGTGTGACACTTGTTACATCTGATCC
Organism: Nipponia nippon; assembly: GCF_047370975.1. NCBI lineage: Eukaryota > Metazoa > Chordata > Aves > Pelecaniformes > Threskiornithidae > Nipponia > Nipponia nippon. The sequence goes on from NW_028262347.1 coordinate 66,333,441, forward strand.
CATCTCAACAACAGCAGTTGAAAGAATATTGTCTGTAATGTAATAGACTTGGGTATGTTGCAGAAACTTGGTAAATACTGACTCTGTATAGGCAGAATTTTACATTAAAATTTATTACAATTGCACACAATAAGGAGTGTATGAACAGGGTTTTTTAAAGAAATATATAGTGAAATGAATCGATGCTTTCTAACTGAAATGTACATTGAGGTTAGTAAAAGGATGTGTTTAAGATAAATATATAAGAAATTCCAAAGGAAATAGTGTTTCCCTAAAAGGTCCCTTAAAAACATGGGGGTTTGTGATTTCAAGAAAGATGATCATCCTAACACTGAACACTGCATGATGGCATTTGCATACTCTTGAAAAGTGATTAAATTCTTGCTACTTTTCCACATGCAGGTGGTTTCTGTAGGTTTTCTTCTTACGTTTATGCTGTACTGTTTGTTGTTCTGCACGCTGGTTTTGCTGGACTCTGATTTTCCTTTGTTGCGAGTTAGTGTAGGGTTTTCTGAAAGCCTGAGTGGTTTCAGAAAGCCTGAGTGGCCTGAGTTCAGTTAACTCCACCAAACATTTTCTGCCTTAGATCAATCAGAAATTCTTATTCAACCTTACTTCCCTTTCTGTATCTTATATACATTCCTTTTTAATAGAAAGTTCAGAATTCCTCAAATACCTGTATTATAAACTCTGTCCTCCGGTGATCCAAGTTGACTGAAAGTCATTCACTAATCTGTTCTTAGAAATGAAATTCTTCCTAGCACCTATGGCCCACAGATCATTTGCCACATTTCTGGAGATTATTAGCTCCCCTGGAGAGCTGAGTTGTTCCCTTTGTGTGCTCAGGACACTATCTCAGTCTCTTTTTAACACCATGTGGTGTGAAGAAGAGACCACAGTGCTTGGATGCATTATTAACCTCAATTGCACCTGCTGGTCCCTCTGTGCATCAGCAGATGACAGTGACTTTCCCTCAGAAAGCAAGTTCCAAATATTAATTGAGCTGCACAGGATACCCTTGAGCTTAGGAATGTTGTACATGGGACTGTGAATAGGAGTTCTCTGCAGAAAATATTTGTTGATTCTTTATGGAGATAACAGTTTGAATTCCCCTTGCAGATACATGCACTTAACCTGCTGCAGATGCCAAGAAAGTATATATATATATATATATATATATATTCGCAATTTCCCTAAAACAGCTGAAAGTAAGCTAATGCTACTGGCTTAATCTACAGCACCACCAGAAGAGCCCTTCTGGAACCGTTATTACATTTGTCCAACATGGCCCCGATGGCTCCAGAGGGGGTCATGTCCTCGTTGGGGTGAGCACCAGTGACCCAGATCCACTGGCAGGTACTCCATAAAGCAACATAATGGAAGGTGCACCTCAGCTCCTTATTCCACCCTTCTGCAGCCCAGTATACGATGAGCCCCTTCAAGAGCTCGTCAGCAGAGCATACCTAGCCTTCTCATGTACTGGGCTATTCTCATGTCCTTGTCAGCAACTAACTACCCCATCAGAAATGGCACTCATGCTGCTCCCTTGCTACATGCACAACCATAATCAGAGGCCAAGCTACATGCTGATGAGCAAGAAGCTGCCTGAGCCCCTTGCACAGCAAAAGGACCTCCTCAGGCAGGAAAATACCCAGCTTTGTGTCCTAGCCCTCAGGAGCCACAGCCTGACACCATGGTTAAGGTCCAAATCTGCTGAGTGATGGGGCTCCTCAAAGCTGGATGCTCACAGTGCACTTGTGTGTCCTGTCACTCAGCTGCTACCAGGCACAATCACCCCTGAGTGGCTGTGCAGGCATCCCCCCTTCTTCTGCTCCACCAACCAGTTTGGGGCACTTACTGGAAAAGTTATGGGCCATGACAATATTGCCTTACCTCGTGGTTCAGAGCCATGACAAACAGTAGATTCCCAGTAACAAATTCCCAATAACTGGATGTCGTGGTTTAACCCCAGCTAGCAACTAAGCACCACCCAGCCGCTCACTCACTCCCCCCCACTGGTGGGATGGGGGAGAGAATCAGAAGGGCAAAAGGGGAAAACTCATGGGTTGAGATAAGAACAGTTTAATAACTAAAGTAAAATAAAAATAGAACAGTAGTAATAGTAATAATAACAATAATAATAAAACCAAGTAATAATAGTACAATAGTAATACAAAGCAAGCGATACACTGTACAATTGCTCACCACCCGCCGATCAATGCCCAGCACGTCCCCGAGCAGCGATCATTGCCCCTCTCCTGCCCAACTCCCCCCGCTCATATACTGAGCATGACGTCATGTGGTATGGAATAGCCCCTTGGCCAGTCTAGGTCAGCTGTCCTGGCTGTGCCCCCTCCCAATTTCTTGTGCACCCGGCAGAGCATGGGAAGCTGAAAAGTCCTTGACCAGTGTGAGTGCCACTTAGCAACTACTTAGCACTACTTAGCAAGAACCAAAACATCAGTGTATCATCGACATTGTTCTCATCCTAAACCCAAAACACAGCCCCATACTGGCTACCAAGAAGAAAACTAACTCTATCCCAACTGAAACCAGGACACTGGATGAGTGACAAAAAGACTTTGGTAGCGGTGCCCTGAGGGGTTGTGGCTGCTGGAGGTCCCCAGGCAGTGTACACTGGGGCTATGGGCAGAGCAACCCAGCAGCATCCTGAGGTCTTCTGATGCCTTTCAACAGAGATGGAGCCACCCAACACAGCTGTCCTTGGCCATCTCTCCCTGTTTCTCTAAAGAACATTTTCCAATCGCTTCTGGTCTCCTGAGCCTTATGGAGGTCTTACCGTACACAGTTCCAGGGCAACCTTACAGGAAAGGGTCAAAAGGGGACATGTGAAATAGGCTCACAGGTTTATGACCATAGCAGAGATGTACATTGACTTATTCTGAGGTTGAACAGCCTTTCAAAGGTAAGAAAAGGAAGAAAACTTCAGGATGCTGCAGAGGTACAAGACATTGGAAAGGTCATTTCCAGGAGCGACTCAGAAAGCCACAGCTGGGGATTACAAAGTCCTTTGTCTTTTCCAAACATAGGGCAAATGTCATTTCCAATAGGAACATGTTTGATAGATGGCTGGTTTAGGTTTTTTGTTTGTTTTTTTTTAAGTGGTAATAAACAAACCAAATGAAATACAGTCCTTAATTAAACTTGGATCCCATTATCCTGCCTACAATAATATTTCTAAACTATTGACAAGACCTTTGAATATCACAAAAGCATAAATAAATGCTCAGGCTACAGCTTCTGGATGAAGGGGAAAGAATGATTTTTTTTTTTTCTCTTTACCTTAAATAAACCTATCCTTTCACCTTCCCAAGCACGTCGGGGCCGGGAGGGGATTTCTGCATCCAAGGGTATCCTCTGCAGGAAGAGGGGTTCAGCCGATCCCAACGCCCTCCGCAGAGGGCATATTCATGAGAATATTGAGCAGAGTCACAATAGTGAAATTGTATTGTTTTCTTAGTAGCTATACTTTTGTCATTTAAATGATTAGAATGATGTTGACTGCAATTATAGTGAGCACTGATATCACAGGATATTGATGTATGATTCAGTTGTTGTATGCATCAGTCGCTGAGCTGTCTGTATTGCTAAACTGACTCAAGAATAACACAAGTGTCCTGTTTGATTCAATATGCTTAGAGTAACTGAACTCAGGCTGGAAGGAAAAAGGCTGGGTACATACGGTTGGCAAGAAACTTGTACAAGTGTTACTGGGTTTATCCTTTGATTTTTCTTTTGGGGCTCCTCTCCCACAGTGGTGCTCTATGTTGACACAGATTTACAAATGATACATATAATGAAAAAGGAGATCCTGAAAAGTCACAAAAATCCAGTGTGAATTTCAATACATGAAGTGAGTTCTGATAGAAGAGCTGCACTAGAAACATTTTTTTTTCACCGATCTGCTTCATGCTTCATTTGATCATCTTGTGGAAGCTTCAGTGCATGTTCAGTGTGCTTCAGCAGTAGCTTGCACCCCTGGTCTGACAGAGACTGTACTCCTCAAATACAGGTACACAAAGATCATCTTTTCATACCACTTACAGGACTGATTGCTTCCAAAAAACTTTTTTCAGATTTTGGTAGTTTATATAAAAATTGTCTCTACATGGATACCAAAAAGCAAATGGCTCCACTGTCCTTTACTTCTGGAGCCTGTATTACACTACCTTAAGTGGCCAACAAATGGAAGAATAAACCATAACTCATTTGGGCAGAAGTTTTTTTCACAGAACATTTTAAAATGTGACATACTATTGATTCAAAACTGAAATTCAAAACAAAACAATGCATTGTCAAGCAACATTTTCCATTGATGATTTATTTACTTTGATTATTTGCTTTAGAATACTTTTCTTTGGATAAGAAATTAGAAGGAAATTATATACAAATTCTATCTAGAAAGTGTTGGAAGAAGACTTTTTAAAATTATCACAATTTTTCTCTTCCAAAATGAAACTGGTAAAGCCATACCATTTGCAAAATGTTTAAATTTTGATGGAGCAAACTATTCTGTTAGAATGTAGTTTCTAGGGCCCTTTTTCAGATTACTCTAATGTCCACCATGTATCAAGGAATAATAAGACATATTTTTTGGCCCGTCTTATGTCTTTGCCTAAATAAAGTAATAGATTCAGTTCCCCTTAATAACATAAAACACTTTCATATCTCTTTGTGCAGTGACATTATTCCCACTGAGACTGCACTGAAATAGTGTATTTCAAGTGAGCAGAAATAACTGAATCTGCTCAAAGTGAATGTTTCTTTTTAAAAACTGCACCAGAATAATCTTTTTACAAAGTGATTAAAACATAAAGGAAATCTTTTGATAGATACATTAACATCTTCTATTACCTTTACATGGGTTAGCACATCTAAAATTTTCATTTAATGTTACTTCTATTTAATAGATGTTTTATGAGCAATCACTAAGCCAAGTCTGTCACAGCTCTTCTAAAGGGTTGCAGCAAAGCACCTTTGATAGCAGAAATTAAATCTAAAAATGAGCTCAATTTTTATCATGATAATCTCAAAATCACAGATTATTTGGGCAGAAAAAGTCAAACATTTTTACAGTGCACGTAGTTTTCTTAAACAATACTAAATAGACTAGCAACATTTCACACATGGGGAAACTGAGCAAGAGGCAGAGAAGCAAAAAAACATGTACCAGGTCACCTAGAAGACCAGTGGCAGAGCCAGGGGTAATTTCTGTAGAGTAAAATCCTGATGTGTTTCATCTTATTGAAGTATTCCATCTGTTTGGCCATAACAGAACTTTTTATCTGAAAAAACAAATTAGAAAATTTAAAACACAGTCTGGCAATGAAATCTCTGCAGACAGAGCCCAATGCCCAAGCACAGACCCACTGGCATAAGTGAATTTGCATATTCATAGAGGGGATCTCATTGCAATACCAGGGCTTAAATCATAAATCACAGTCTTAAACCGAGATATTTTAGCATCTTCCCTCATAATCCTGCTACCACGCAGATATATGGAGAGAACATATTATTTCTTCCTCCTTTATCAGGTGAGGATGCAGAACTTCGAAATCCTAACAGGTCTGCATCTTTTATAACTTTGGAGTAACCTGTAGCCATAAAGAGACCATGAGCTTTAGTTCAGTCACCTGTCCTGGTTCAGAACTGCCAAATTTCATCCAACTGTCAAACACATAATTCTCCAAGCTTGAGCAATGCGTGGTAATAAGGAGAAGATATATTCAACTTAAGCTGCACTCTTTCAATTTTTCCTTTGAGGATTCACAGCTCATTACAGAACGTCGGATGTGTCTTAACTGCTTATTTCATCAGTTCAGACATTTGTGGATGAGGAAGTGTTTATAAATTATTTGTTCAAGGTATGTTGCTCTAATGAGTGGAATCTCTTCTGAGTCAACCAAGAGCCACAGTCCAGAGGAACAAGTGTTCATTAGGATGAACAGCACCTAGAATGAAAAGAGAAGTCTAATAAATACAGGACTGGTATTTCTTAATGCTTATTTATGTTTTCATGAGATGTTCATTCAGAGCATCATTTTTTTAAAGAATCTGACAGAAACATTTCTAGAGCTTAAGGCTCTCTTATGCCCACATTTTCAACTTGAGAGTTTAAGCTAGGTCAACTCTGCTACATCTGACCAGTTTTGCTGCAATTTCAGCTGTGCTTGTTTTGTACTTGTTTTTCCTAATCCACCCACATGATCAGACATACCTTTTCCTTAAGTTCCCAGCATGGTCAGGTTACTCTTCTGTTTAAATTTAGAGTATGTGTGGGCAGGAAAAAGAAAGTAGTGCTTATGTATTGGCTGCCTTGGACCTACTGCAGGAGAAGCAGAGGAAGCCGAGTTCTTGGGAAGGCAAGGAAAGGTAAAAGGTCCTGTAAGTTCCCTGTACACACATAGCTCAGGCCCTAAACTTCCACCCACCCCTCTCTGCCACTTGGCAACACACAAGTAGATGCAGCAGACATATCTCAACCCTAATACAACCTCCCAGGCAAAGCTGGTAGTGATGACATTTTTTCCACAGTATGTTTGAAGGAATATCTTGTAACTTCTAAAAAAACAGCCATTGCAAAGCATTCTAGAAACATGGTGCCTCTGAAGCTGCACTGGTGCCACATCTGCAAAAACAGTGCTTGAACACTAACTTCTGGAATCCCTCTTGCCCCCCCTTTCTCTTGGGGAGTTTAGTTTAAAGGGGATGAGATCTGCTTCTGAGCACTGCCTACTGCACGCTGAGTTCAGGAAGTGAAGATACTTAATTGTTGCCTGATAACAACCCATTATCCTCTAAGTTTTCACTCCAAAGAGCACTGTTTCTCCCAACCACTTGCTTAAACATTTATCCTTGTAAATCCCTCTCTTTCCTTGTAGCTCTGAAATGTTTCTTTTCTCTTCTGTGTAGAAGGAAGAAAATGTTGTGTACTTTTGTAAATGTAAACACATCAGTTGCCATGGGAGCAGGTGCTGGAGCTATGATTACTGCCTGCAGCTGCCACATTTGCTAGGTGCCCAATTACCTTACCTGGTTACTCTAATTGAAGGGAGAATAAACACAATGCACATTATTTAAGCAAAATGCTTCTTGACTGGCAAGTGCAAGATGAGTGGTCCAAAGGGTTCATGATCTGTTGCTTGCAGCAGCCTGTGTCATGTATTTTCATTACAGCATATGTTACCTAAGGAGCAGCTGATTAACAGAGATGAGAGCAAAAGAAAAAACAATAATGAAGAAATGTCTTTGTAGAATATGAGGCAGCTTTACAGCTTGAGATAAACAGCATTGAAAGTGGTAAGTGTAACAGCCGATCTTACTTTTGACTGTTAAAAAAAAAGAAAAAATAAGTTCCTTTTCTAGAAACAAGTATCTTCAGAGGCAGTTCAAAACAGGACAAATAAGCATCGGTGTAGGATGGTTGTAGGTGTCAGACCATCCCCTTCCTTCTCCTAACTCTCCTGCTCACTTTCCGCCTTTTGAAATCCACTTTGTTTCTATTATAAAACTTTTCACACAGGGCTGAGCCTGCTCTAATTAGCTGACACAAGAGTAGCCACAATCCAGAAGAGAGACCCGTGAAGGGTTTATCTGAGTAGAGAAATTTCCCTATATGCATCAGCGCGAAAGCTAACAGAGACAGCAGAGAGGTAACAAGAAAGCCTGGGCTGCACTCACAACAAGCAAAATAAGAGAGGTAAAGGTTTTGAACCAAATTGTTGGCAAAGCCTTGAACGTGTAAGCAGGTAAACAGTTTTATTTTGTCTGAATACAGCAGGAAGCAGGACTCCATGTCTGCTCTTTGTAAAAGCACAGAGCTGCATGCAATATTTGACTCCACCAAACATTCCCTCTTCTATACACAATTAATCCCTCTAGACCCCAACTTCTGAATGACAACAGGTGTATAATGACAGTGTAAATGAATGCTAAATGGATTAGTGTGTAAGGACTGAAAGTCTGAAATTTTTTCCTCTTCATCTATGAAAAGCAAAGGACCGCTTCTGAGATGCTGCACTCTCCAGGTGTCATGCTATTACTGATGACAGGACATCAGTCCCGGCAAATCACATCCCAGAGGTTTAGTCCATTCCAGCAGGTCTTGACCATGCACGTTCTTTGCTGACTTGTTACCATAAACACACACGGGCAAACTGGATGAGACAAAACGCAGAATGACTGTAAGTAGTCTAGGCTCTTACAGCACATGCAGCATTGCCCTCAAGGCACCTCTCCTTTCTGTCCTGCCTCAGGAGCAAGCCCAGTGTGCTAGAAAAGCATCTGAGCTGGGAAACCAATGGAGAAGCCCATGAAGAGAGGGTCCTTAGGATACCTTTTGTGGACAACCTCAGGTGCTCCAGAAGACCTAGACCACTGCTTTCAGCTGCCTCAGTCTCCCAAAACCTCTCCCACAGGGCAGCCCAAACACCCCCCGGCACCAGACCTCCCACATGCTCTCCCCTTGTGTAATGCCATAGCACAATCAGCTCAGAGGTGGTCTCCTCACAGAGGACTGCCCGCCAGGACTCTGTTTAAGAAAGAGGATATGCAGTGCCACAGTCAGAGCCAGGGCCAGTCCCCACCCTGTTGGTGCCAAGCAGAGTGGCACAGACATGATCCAGCCCAAAGCCTCACTCACGAGCTCGCGCTCCCTTGGGATCCATCAGCTTTGCCCTCACCCTCCCACCTGGCACCTTGTTCCCATGCAGCTGGGCAAATGCTATGGGCAATCTGTGTGGCATTTGCCTTGTCCCCTCTTTCAGTGCCTTGGGGAAAGTCCTTGCAAGGTCAGTCCCTTTCCCCATCTTGAAACATGGACACAAAAGCCCGTAAGGGAACTCATTTCTAGCCACCTGGTATCTAGCACTTTTGAGCAGTATTTATCCCAGGCGTGACCTAGGTATAGGTCCTCTAAGGAAGAGATTGCTCAGCAGGGAGATGATGGCAGGCATTGCCAGTAAGCCCAGGTCTGGCAGTCTCCTTGAGGAGTAAGGAGACTCTTCCTCTGTTATACACTCCAAAGAAGTAGATAGTGGTAGTAGATAGTAGATAGATCTGGCTTGCCAGATTTGGGGATAAAACAGCCTCTTGGGAACACCAAGGTCCCCTAGGCTTATCTTTCCTTCTCCTTGAGCCTTTCTTGTCAGTTTAAATACACAGTGTATCTCAGGCAGTGTCCTAGGCTGGGTCATTTGCCTGAGTACTGCAGAAAAGTTGAAGGGAAGGCACAAGCTAGAAGCGCTTTGCCAGATATGTCATACGGGATAAATGACAAGGTCAAGGATGTGTCATCCCAAGTTTGACGCAGATGTGTTCAAAGCTCCCTGGAATCATTTTAGTGGCCCAACACAGAGATGCTGATAAGGTGTTTTTGTCCTGAGCACCTTTACAGGGGTAGTCTTTGGGAAAGATATAGGAGCTGCTATCTAACCATTAAAAGTTGGTCTGGCTTTAATTCCTGATTCAGCTGATTTTGCTATAAGTTTACTTCTGAAGGCATTATCCTCTAATCCAATTATTAATGCATGCACTCAGATCTCAAAGAGTACCCTGAAGGTTAAACATGTGCTTAAGTGATTTGCCAAATTGGGACAGCAGCATCTACAAATTTCTGAGGTGTGAGCAAAAGCGTATAAACTAAAAAAAAAAAAAAAAAAGTGGGTGTCATTTTATGGATTTGTTTATTTTAAGACAATTTAGGTAACAAATTATGCCTTCTTGTTTTAGGACACTTGCTATCCAAAATAGTCCTTCTTTTATTTATTGTTTTGTAAAAGTCTATAGCATACAAAATTGAACAGGGCTAACTGAAGTTAAACTGTGGATATACATTGCAGAAATAGTATTTAAACTTTCTAATATACTTACTAATATCTTCATCTTTAAAGGTGCAGAGAAGTATCCATTAGGATTTTTAAAGAATACACAAAAAAGTTAGGAAAGTAAAATAATTAAGCACTTTTGTGAAACCCACTGGCTATGAATCCAACTCTAATACCTAAATATCTCTTAAAGTCTGGCCCCTGGATTTAAGACAATTAATTCTAAATCATAAAGAGCAATAGAACTTCCTAAGGCCAATGTTTAAGACGTATTGGTGATATAAGGTGTATCTCCATGCTAGGGAGTATGATCTCATATAAATAGAGGTAGAAGCCTTACTACAATTAATCCTTTGTGTTTTATGACCATTTCAAGTAATTCAGTTCACAAAGCATTTTTTTTAAGAAAACAATGCATAGTTTATTGTTCTTAACACAATACAGTGTTGCAATATATGCAAAACCACATTTCAGAAAAAAAGGTAAGAAATTCTTTCATACACTGCTTTCTAATTTAATTAATTTACAAGGTAGAGTACATAAATAGTTAACTTAGCAAGGAGCTGTGATAATTTAATCTGAGAAAAATGTAATACAATTTAATTTTTCCCTAATTGCTTTATTGGAGAGGAACTGGAATTAGTTTTAAAACAAATCTGAGAAAGCTCTTTGAATGCTAAGAAAATATTTGGAGTATGTGTAACTTTCAAAGTTGCGCAAACCACGTTGTACAACAATTGTAGTGTGGGGTCTATAGTATTATTCAAACAGAAATTACCCATTTAAAGCTAGGACTCTGTTCTGGTTTATCTTTTATCACTGATTAATCATTCAGGTATTTTTGTGAGCAAGAGAGAGATCTGTGTTCCAGGTTTAGGACTGTATTTTAACGTATTAGCCATTTATGTTTGTTGCAAATATGAAATAAGATTGTGATTTTTCCATCATTATTGTACAGAATGCCATGGTTTCCTCCTTGTTTTTTTTCCTTATTCTTGTGTAATTTTGTTAACTGAATGGTGCTAGTGGTGTCTTCCCTGGAATTCAGCTTGCATGCATCTTAGACCAATTTCTATTTTCTATTTTTATTTATATTTTATTTCTGAATCTTCATATTTAGAAGGTGAGTTGTCACAGGGAAAAAAACTGTTCCACTCACATGATTTAATGAAAGAGTTTTTATTTATTGACAGCACAAAAATAACTAGCAGTGAGTAATCTATACATTCAATATTAGTATCAGCAGTACAACAGATAAACCACAATACCAGACACTTCAATAATGTCAGTGAACACCTTAAATTTTCTAAACAACCTCCTAGAATTAATCTCCAAAAATTATAAAATCTGCACGCACACCCCCCCCATATTCACACAGTTAAGCACTTACGTGGTCCCCAGTCTCCCTCACAGGACATGTGGTTATGGGCACCCATGCCCTTTTCTGTGAGCGTGGGTGCTCAAGCATTGCATATGCCCAGGCTGCTCCCTACAACCTACTCATCATCACTCCAGCAAGAAAACACCCCACGAGGTCACTTATGCATATTCCAAGTGTGGGTCCCTACCTGCTGCACCCAATACCAGGAGTCCAGTAGTTGCGTGCAGGCTACTCGTAGCCTCCAAGAGGGAGGATGCTCCATCAGGTGCAGGCAGAAGTCACAGTGCTGCTCGGGTGACTTCTGGCAGTGTCAAACCTGGTTTCAATGTGACTGATGATTTGGTACCACTTCTCGCACCAAGATCTGTCCCCCTTGTTACAAATTTTCATGCTTCTGTTACAATTCAACTTGCCTTCTTTTTCAAAAATGTCTCAGGAGTCCCCTGGTCACTGTTTAATCCTGCAAATGGTCATTTTAGGCAAACTTCATTGCTGCTTTCTTCTCAGCATTACCAGTTTTGGGGCAACCACCCTCCCAGAACAGACAGTGTGGAGTATTGCATTCCCATACCCATTTGTACGCCCACTGCTTTCCTACCCCGTCTGGTTACCCACGACATCTTAGCACAAGGGGCTGCTCACATTTCCTCACAGCAGATCATTTCAGATGGAAAGGGGCTCGATGGGATTGACATACAGGACTTCACTGACAGCCATATGACAGTAGGGAAACTAATTTAACTAAATTAGCTAGCCAAGGTTGGTTTACAACAGTTGGTTTATAACCTCAACTTCCACAGCCCCACACCTGTACACGGAGCAAACATCTCCTGGTCACAGCAGAACAGCCACTATATCTGTTCATTAGATCAGACCTCCAGAGCTGAGCACACAGCTTGTTTGTTCCCTTATCTATTGCCGAAGGCTTTTGGGTACATTTGTTGCCTGGATGCTCAGGATCATTTAGACAGTGCAAAGCCTGCTGGGAGCAAACTAGCCAGTCTCAAGTTCACTGTTTTGTTGCATGTTAGCTACTGGCTATTTCTGCTTTCTCACAGAATTATGCAGATCTGACAGGTATAGCATTTTGTTTTACTGTTGAAATTCAAAAAGAAAACATGAGCAAGATCCCTCCTAATGCATTCCCAAACAAACTTGCATTCCAGACATAGCACATAAAGCATTTCTACAGAATATTCAGCAGCATATCTTTCCTTCTCACCACCCAGCGACAGATTTCATATGGTGCTGATTACAACCAAAGAGAAAATCGTCTCCAATTATTTAATCAGAGGCATACATAGGGTGTCCTTTTGCAGACTTATTTTAAGTGGTATCAACTACTTTCACATTCAACTGTGTAGTCATGAAGCAGATTTTAAATCATACTATCAGCAGCAGCCCAGCAATGGAAACCAACTGAAAATTAAGAATTCATTTAATTGGCTGAAAGCAATTGAGAGCTACCTGTTACCAAGGCAATGCAAACCTTCCGTGTCTGAAAAATTACATGATATTGTGATGCTTTGATCACCAAAAAACTCTAACATACCTTATGTCCAACACCAGCGAGGACTGCTTAAATCAAGATTTTTAAAAAACATCTTAAACTCCTGGCTATATCAGTATATATGTACTGCAAATCTGCATGTATTAAAGGAGAAGAGGTTGTCAAAGCACTAGCCTGCAATACAAGGGAACTGAGATTTGGTATCTTATGTTTTTCCCATGTTATCTTGGGCACTTCACTGACGACCATGTTTATAACAGTATCTGACATTTAAAGATGCAGGCAGATGTCTAGTGAGATTTGCAAAAGCTCCCAAATTGGGTGCATAACTTCCACAGGATTTTTTAATTCAGCATACGCTGGAATCAATGGACAGCATCCCTCCAGTCTCAGTGGATTTTAAGTCTGTGCTTTCCTTTCCTGTTCAGAAAAAAATGAGGTCTTCATTTGGGCTAGCTTATCCCATTGCAGTATAACAAAGGAACAACCATGATTCACATTAAATGTATTACTTCAGTGATCCCAAACAATTAAAGGTAATTGCAAGCAAACAGCAAGAGGGAATAGCATGTTATATTACATCCTGTAATTCACAGTGAAGAGAGTGGGCCCCTGATATGCCGTGCTTGAAATTACTCATACTTGGCCAGAAGCAGGTATTAAAAATCCTTTGGTACACATCTCAGCATTAAGTGTACACTAGAAGTTACTTATTTAAGCATGTGCAATCCTGGTAGTTCCTTTTGCCATCTCTTCATTAGTTAGATCCCTTTGTACTGTATGTGTTGACTGCTGAATTACACTTTGTTTGACCAGTGTCAAACAGGGGAATTCAAAATGGAAGGAGTTTGCGGCCTGTGGAAAGAGTGACTATGAAATATATCTTTTACATGTAAGTCCTACCCACAGTGCTTTGGCAATGGACATGGCTCCCAGGCTCTAAACCAATCATTACTTCTGCTTCCTGGACAAATTAAAATCCCTATAAAAGTGATATTTAACTTTGGAAGCCTTCAGTTCTGTATCAATTCATTTTGGTTTAAACCATGCTGGTATAATAAAGTTGCACACACTGAGGTACCTGTTGAATCAAATTCTTCTCCCTTCATAGATTTGGAAATCAGAATCTACTTTTATTTAAAATTTGTCTTATGTTCCCCCACATTTTTTACATTTTTGTCTTCGCCTTTTTGTTTCTTCCTTCACTAGATATAAAAGGAAGAAATGTGCATTCTTCTCAATTTCTCAGATTTGTTACAGTTCCAGGTCTTCAGTTAGGCACTTATACTGAGTGTACTTAACAGAAAATGAAGTTCTGTAATCTGGCCACTAAAAAGAAGCAGAAGCAAGAAACATTCACCATAAAATCCTTACCTCTTTCCAAGTACCTGCTAAAGTGTATTTTCTCAGTGACCTGGTATGTTCTTCAGTCAAAATCCTATCTTTTCTGTCATCCTCCATAGTCCACAAGAGATTAGCCAGAAGTGTTCCTTCTAGCACAAGATCACCTAGACTGTTTCCCATGAAGTAAGAGGAACACAATTTGCTGCCCCTCTTCCTACAGTGAACCCCAGCTGGCTGGGAAAGAAGGAAGCCCAAAGAAGTTACATAGCTCCAGTTCCACCTGGTTTCCCTTGGCAGTTAAACCAGGTCATGGGAAGAAGGTGGAAGGATGGTCAAGTACACACCAAGAGAAGGTCCAAGTCTATGGTCCACTGCCTATGCCATGATTTAGACAAAGACGCTATGTCCTTCAAGCAAGGTTCTGAAGATCTCAGTGTCATTCCTGATCATGGGTCTCCTACAGAGTAGCACAACTTGCTGTCCCTACCCCATACTGCAATTTGATGTGCCAGTTCATATATTTCCAGGGGTTTTATTTCCTACTAAGGAATTAAGAAAAGAGCAGTGGAAGAGCTCTTGTAATGAAGCTGGTGACTTTTTTCCCTTGAGTGAAGTTTTGCCAGTGTATATCATAAGTGAACAAAGCCTTTTGTTTAACGAAAATATCCTTTTTCATTTTTCAGACTTTTTCACAGAAGTTACAAAATATTTTGTTTTGGATTTAAAATACCTTCCTCTTACTGAGCAATCACATCTTCATGGTCCTTTCCTTAGAAAACTAGAAGCATTTTGGAGGTTATCTAAGGACAAACTCTGGTAGATGACTCAGCCGCCTTCTGCTTCTCCTCATCTGACATCTAGCAGCCTGCCTCCTTGTGTTTTTTCCAGACTTATCTATGCAAGACAAAATTTTCTTTAAAAAAAAAAATCCAGCAAACAAAAAACCTCCCACCAGTACTAACACAAGCTCATCTGAAAAATCTTAGAAAATTAGGAGTAAGGGGCTGCCCATGTGATTTTCAGTACTGCTAAGAAATTCTATTTGCATCTCCATTTACTTTACATGGTGCTATGTAAATGATCTGGGAAACTGAAATCCTGTCTATACCATGCTTTCTAACATAAATAAAATATTTTCATTTTCAGGTATCTTGGTACCACTGTGAAATTCTGCTTCTGTTTCCAGGAATGAACAATGTCTCTGTGAGCCACACCACAGTAAAAGCCACCCAGTATAGCTGATGCTGCCTCTGTCCCCTTCATGCACACGAACTCCCCTGAGTAGCAACTTCCAAACCAACTCTACATTACTGGTCAGCTGTGATGGGCCACAATTCCCTAGAAACTTTGCTTTAGGAGAGCTGTGTTAGCAGAAACTCATTTCACCCCATACCAGACTCTGAGAAACTAACTGTTATAAACTTTCCTTGGTAATCTCTGTAGGTCTGGAACAGAAAGCCTTTTTTTTCCTTCTCCTTTCATCTGTGTTAGCCCTCTCAGTCCTCTTGGAGAAACTTCTTTTGAAGATCTAGAGATTAATCCTTTGTACCACTACATGAACACAATTATTCATGGTGCATGCACAGATTACAAGAAACAGCTATTTATAGAGACCACGTTTTTCTCTCTCTCTTTCTGTTTTGAAAGAAAAGGGGAATATTTTGAAGGCCTAAATTGTACCTGCATAGGTGGACAAAGCAATTCACAGGGTGAAAGGCATTGAATTAGGATCTCTCAAGATCCAGTCTATTAGAAACACTAGACTTTGAGGTTAAGGTGGAGTTTAGGATGATTGAATATAGCCAATAATCTTCAGCAATAAAGCAATTTTTGGAAGCTAACTAAGCCCTAAATCACCAGCAATGTGTTCTCAGTGATAAAAGAGTAAGATTAAATGTTTCCAACATACCAGTAAAATTCAGCCTACATTTTAAATATAAACTAGAATTGAAGATTAAATCTACAAAACTTGAAAGCCAGATTACCTGAATGGACATATTACTCTACGCACAACCAAAGCTCTGATGATGATTTTTGGTACATTGTGACTTTGAATGTCTCACCTGCCCTCAGGCCATTAATCCAGCTTCATCTGGACTATTTTTAGCACTGCAGCCCCTGATCAGCTTTTAGAAACTGCCTCAAAACAACATCTAACCCCCAGGTAAACTTTCCAAAACAAATATTAGTTCAAGGCATGGAACTGAGCATAGTTTAGTTCTTCTGTACCGAAACAAGATTCTTTAAGGCTGGAAAGATCTTTACACTGCTGTAAAAGGGGATAAGGCAGCTTTACATTGAGACACAGAGCACTGGAGCTTCTAGTTTGAACAGTTTCAAGATGTGACATAAAGTGACTATAGAAAGAACAGCTTCTCCGGGTAGTTCCCAAACACCTCAAAAACCTATTGCACGCTCTGTGGTGCCTGCACAACTATAACAGGGGGACCAACAACAAAGATGTCTTTACCATGAAGATGATTGATAGTACTGTCAAAAAAAAGCTTTACCGAAAAACATACATTAGGTAGTAAACACATGATGCAATAATATAGCCACCTTCTGGGATCCCCAATTTTACATTCCTCACTGATAACGAAACTATCCATACATAGGCTAGTTAAACTTTAACAGGACACTGTCATACGATAGCAGCAGCAGTGACAGATGAGAGGCACAATCATAAAAGGGCTAAAACGCCATTCGTGTTACTTGAGGTAGGCTTTTAAAGAGAAGAGCAAGTTGGATCAAAGTGAAATGAAGAACAAAAGCACGTCCTTTCCCATCTGAGCTGGTTACAACAGGGAAATGATTGTTTGGTTATTCCAAAATTTATTTTCTGGATGCTGAACACAAAAATAAGCCCTAATGAAAACCTTTGAAAAATAAATGCCTGAATCTGGATTTTGCTTTGGCAGTTATTTAACCTCTCACTAGCTTACCATGTGTATTTTCCTTTCCCTGATAGTGGCATGAGGCCGAAGTCTTGCTCAGTATTTGCAGCAGGCCCAGGCAAAGGGGACTGCAGGAAAAGGAAAGAGAAGAACAGCGTCACTGACCACCAGCTGACCTGGCTGCCCGGGAGGATGAGCTGCTGGAGGTACTGAGGCTGCTGCCCAGCTCTACAGCGTCACTGGAACAAAATTGTTCCAGCACTGAAAGTAATTTAAAACTGGATATTTAAGGCAAGAACCAGGAAGAACACACCCACTTTTACACTTCAGTAAACATCGTCAGGCTTGTTTTAAATGATTTTACACATTTGTTTGGGTGTATCATGTATAGACCAGTGGTTTTGTTTTCTTTGTGTTGTCATTGCCTAGTTTTAATAGTGTTCACTGTATTTTCTTACACTGAGAGAAGGTCATTATATCTTCTTCACCGTATGATGAGTGGTTAACCTAGTGGTAATGGGACAAGAGACAAGAGAGTCTCATCTATTTAACTAGCTCCTTATGCTTTACTTGCCTTTTAATAACATCTCTTCTATAACTATACCACCATTTAAAAAGTGGGTGTGACAGTGCCTTACTTTGTCCAACTGTAACCTACTTGTGTACTTCTACATAGAGACCACACAAAATTGTCATCTGGGTTTTTTGTGGGGTTGAGTTTTGTTTTCATTCTGAAAAGATCTTTTTTCTGGAAGTAGATAAACTGATTAGCTGCCCTTTTACAGGAATTCCATCATGGGACAATATAATACTGCAGCACTAAGTGCTTTGTTATTTTTTTTTTTAATTTAATTGTCTTTTGTGCCCTTAGAACTCCATTACAGAGACCAGAAAAGCTATTAGCAGCAGAGTATGCAAAGTGGGAATTGTCTCTTGCCCTGTGGCCATGATTTAGCAAAGTACTTAAGCCACTTACCTAACTTCATGCAAATTGTCTTTAAAGTGCATTGGCCAGTGCTGATGTTACTGGTAAATGGGTGCTTCAGTACATTGCTGAAGAGGAATCTATTCATCTGTTTAAAACTGAGCACACCATGAGCTTTTTAAGTGTAGCAGGTCCTCCTCTTAACTGTCATAGATGCCTTAGTTATTCTTTTCTTTCTATTACTGTTTTCTAAGTAGCTGCAATCATACTCTGTAAGAAGCCCAATATTTAAACGTACCAGGCAGCCTGGGCCTTCAGGGGCTTTGCGTGTCACTCTCCAGTGTTTCTGGATGCTGGCTGTGCTTTGCTAGAAAATCGTCACCCAGGGTAGGTTTCATCTTGCTCACTTCAGCCTTCTACAAGGCTTATGTCTTCATTTTTATTGATGTCCCTTATAGTCAGCAGAGAGAAACAGGAATGTCTGAACAATGACTCAAGTGCCTCATTTTAGACATGTACCTGAGAATGAGTGGAAATATTTATTTCTTTCCAGTGATCATAAAGTCAGGCTTGGGGATCAGTTCATATGGTAGATATTAAGATGCCCATCACAAACACTTTGTCCAAGGAAGTTGTCATATCAAGAGGGACATAAACAGAAAGGCAGGCGTCAACAAATTTCAGAGTTGGGCAGACACCTAATCATTTTAGGAGTCTTAGGCACCTTGAAATGTCCAGAACTCCCACTCCTTTATCGTGGATGTTGCTCCATAGTCCACATCCCTACATTTTGCTCCAGGTGAACAAGTTCCTGCAACCACAAACCCAGAGGGCTTCAGTATATTCTGCGTAGGGTCCCTTGCATGGATTGAATCTGAGTGAAAAAGCAAGTTAGAAAAATGTTAAACAGATTAAATCTAGATTCAGCAGAGATGCAAGATTTGTGTGTACAGTCACTGGATCCATAAATACTAGGTACGCAGCCCTAGGCTGCTGCCCTTTTGAAACAAAGGTGTTTAATGAGTACATCCAGTTAACTTCTGCACCAGACAGACATATAAATATCTAAAATGGGAAATAAATCACAGCTACTAAAGTATTTCCTTCCTCATAAATCAGTGTATTCATAGTAAGCAGCTTACACATTATGGGTTCTTCACACCCACCCACATGTATTTTATTTCTATTTAAGCTGAAATAAGAATCTGAGATCCCAAAATGCTTTCTCCTACTGCCAGATAAATAATGGGACAGAGCCGAGAAATCTGTTTTTAGAAATCCTTATTAGAGCACAAATCTCAATTCTGTTCACCTAGTACTCATAATCCACAATAGAAAGGTCCAGGTCCACAGCTAGCACTGCAAAGTATCTCATCGCTGTCAGTACCCATCATAGCCAAACTGGGAAGAAAAACAAAATGTTTTGGATTGAACAGATCATCAGTGTTGGTCTATTAAAGGGGTGCTGGCCAAGGGAACTGGGCATCTAGATAGCATTTTAGCCGTTAATACTTCTTCTGTACTTCTATTGTCTTAATATCAGAACATGTGGCTTTATGTATGATTATGTTGTTTGAATGGACTCAGATTATGAAGTGGCTGAAATTGCTTTGTATTGGAGACTTGCCTGCCTTATTTTTAAGACTCCCTGGAATTTTTAATTGCAAAGAATAAAGCAACAATGTTTTCAGATTTCCTTCAAAAAGTTGTCATTCCAAGGACTCACTGGAGCTGCCCATGAGAGAAAATTCTCCATTTACAATTACAGTTTGGTATCTCTGACTTGGGCAATCACTTGATATGTGCTATACTGATTTTGTATCATTCATGTTCCTTGATCTAACCAGGTCAAACAACCCTGCAGAAGCCCAGGTATAGGACACAAACACAATTATTTCTATGAAATAAGTCATCACAAAAGACACAAAGTTAATTGAGTTACATGAGATCAGTTGTTCATAAATTCATATCGATCGGCCTTAATTATACTACTTTCGCTTAAATTTGTTATGAGACTGTTCCATTACTTTTCACTGACATTATATCAAATTGACTATAATGAGCCACTTATGCCCTTTACTGCTCTTAGATTTTGGCATCAGCTTCAAAACCTCTAGAACATCTCCTGTATTTCAATGTAGTTAAATCAGTGCTCTTTGTCATGGTTTAACCCTGGTAGACAGCTAAGGACCATTCAGTTCTTGTGCCTACTCAATGGCAGGGCAGCATGAGGAGCAGAAAAGGCCTTGATGCTGTGTAAGCACTGCTCAGCAATAACTAAAACATTGTTAATCAGAGATAGGTTTGTACTTCATAGCAGCAAGTTTATGTTCCTTTGATAACTCCTGATTTCTGTTAGATTTTTGTTTTATTTTAATCATTCCATGTCTATTTAGCTTTTGAGAGACAGATTTGGTGACAGTAGAGGGACTGAATTTTACTTATGGTTGGCTATATAGTACACACGGAAAAGCCAAAATTTCAGTTACGGTTATTGTTATGAAACAGGACACAAAATCAGAACCTGTGTGTGCTTAAGTCTCTGCTTTGCAAATACTTCTGCAAGTGAATACATTTAGTTCAAAAGTAAGACTAATAATTTTATCAGGCTAATCAGTATGCAAAATATGATACCATTAAATAAAATAGGAAGTGTGAGGGGAGTGCTTTTGCTTTGGTTTTGTTATCATTTTGGAACCAATTATGTTGCAAATAAACTAATTTAGATGATCTATATAGTTATTAACACATTTCTGTGTTAAAAAATTCAAATCAACATGGAAACAGAAAGAAGAGTTTTCTCTCTTATCTGGCTTCACTGCATTGTTCTTTACACAGTTACTAATAAAATTTGTTTCAGATATCTAAATAATCATGTGGTTTTTTCTTACATCGGCCATTCCAAAACCACCTATATATTATAGAAGAAGCTGATGTTGTTGATTCATCTGACTGACGAATGCAGCCAGCCCATGAATCTGTTAATAACACAATTTATTTCAGTTGAAACCAGGACATAATGATTTCTGTTTCAATAGCAGTCATTCTCTTTCATTTTTAAAAGCATAACATCTCAGTTTTCCTAATGATCTGTTAAAAATACAATGGAAATTATTTGGGTTTGAGGTATAAATTGGGCCCTTAAGTATTTCTGTTTCAAGCAGACCCTGTTGCTCTTTGCAATAAATCTGTCCCTTTCAGGAGCACTGCTGATTGGTCCCCTGACTTAGCCTCATTAACTCATTTTAGGGTCTCTCCTAATGCTATGGAAAATGTTAGAAAACAAAGTAACAGATAATATATGGCACAGGCCTGTTAATAGCAAATGCAAGACTATAAAACAAACTGTCTCATTCAAATTCTTAGTTTGCTATAAATATAAAACAGATTTGAGCTTAGGTAAAAACAGAGGGATATGGAAAGTTTTGCTCAGCCCTTACTATTAAGGAAGTGTGGGAGGTTATTTTGGAGAATGAAACTGAAGAGGTAAGGAGAAGAGAGCAGGAATAGTTGATGATATTAAATGGAGTCAGAGAAAGAGATGATTTAATTAGAGGTATTTGTATTCTGCAAAACTCTCTCTGTTCGATTTTCCCCTGAAAAAAAAGAACTGCAATTTTGATGTATCATTTCTCACCATTACTTTCAACTGAGGAAGGTAGGAACACTTGGCTAAAATATTTCAGTTTGATCCAATCTTTAAAGAATGAAAAGGAAACAATGGAACAGTAAAAATAACAGGTCTTAATGTGTGCTCAGATAGTATTGTCTAATATATATGTTTTAAGCATATACTGTTAAATTTCTGACTGGAGTTAACATGCAAATATATAAAGGGTTAAAACCCTTCTTCTGTACATGGCCCTCCTGGGAAATTTCCGAGAAGCAAACAGTACTCGGTTGCTGCCTCCCTCATATGTTATATTCTCTTCCCCACATTATTAAATGGATCCTGAATCTAAGATTGCTGTAAAACAATTATTGTGTCAGTGGTTCTACAAAAAAAAAGATGAAATAGCGTTTAAAATTTTATCGCTGTAGTTGAAAAATATCTCATCAAATATGCAGCAGCATCTCTTTCACTTTCAATATTTAGATGGCTTCTGAAAGACCTTATTAAATCTTTAAAATACTTGTGAGATAGTCACTTCGGCTGAAACCGCTTACAGGAATGTGTGTGATCATCCACATTCCAGCACCCATCTGCCTTACAATCTCTGCCAGGGCACTTAACCTCTTTGAACTACTTTCTCCCCATCCCTGATGCATAGATAATATATGCTAAAAATCCAGAGGAGAAAGGTTCTCAGACAGAGTTTTTGCCAGATTGTTCCTTGTTAAGGTGGAGATCTGCTTCATTCTTGGGGAAATCTGAGTGCTTTGGGGACAAAAGCCATCCACTCCTTATTTTGTAGGGAATGCAGGGAAGTAGCTGTGAGGTCCACAGCAACTCACAGGCTCTTACACAACAGGTATTTTGGCTCAAACCCACAGCACAGATTTCCATAAAAATGACCTAACCATGTCAGAGTGAGACAGAGGCAAGCTGTGGTGCTCCTGTTTCATTCATGCTCAGAGCTTAGGATGTCCAAGTAGCTCTGGGAACAATCACATTGCCTTCATTAGTACAGCAATGGATTTAGGTCTGGTTTTACATATTAACTGGGGCCTTTCTAAAGATAACTCATAAGAATCTTCATATTCTCCAGTTTTTGCCCTGTGATGGCTCCACCCTTGTCTCTGTCCCACAACTTCCATTTTGAGGTGTTGCGTACTGCCACACAGAGCAGGCTCTCCACAATCCACCATACCATCCAGCCAAAACATTTGGAACAATTTAGATTGTTTTGGATCTGGTGCTTGTTTACTGGTTGTCTTAAATGGTTTATGTATCCCAAAGTTTACTGGAATTTAAAAAAACATATATTTAAAAATGCCCACAAAATAATGTGACATTTCACTTATCGTTTATCAGATATTAGATTTTTTTCCCTTAGGGCTTCCTGCTCCAGTGAGACATTTTAAGTAATCCCTTTAAGGATTATTTTGCGTTAGTGCATTTCAACACGAAAGGAACGGTGACCCCATTAAAGTCCACAGATGTCTGTAAACGTGCAAAGTTTCCGAAGTATCATACTTCTATGCATGGTATTTGTGTGCATAATATAAAAGCATAAGTATTTTGAGCCTGCAAGAGTTAAAGTTATGATGGGATTATCATCACAAAAAGCATTTTTCAACCTGTTCATAGATTCTGAGACACATTTCCTTTTCGTTTCATTTTTTTCCTGGGAAGTATCCTTTCAAAGGAAACATGAAACAAATATTTTCCAAACAATATTTTCTTGCTATTGTTTTTGTTATGGTTGTTATTACAATATTAATTGTTGTTGTAATGGTAATATTATCAATATGAAAAGTAGTACTAGTAGTAACAATAACAATAATAAGGACTTACCCTCCTAAATGTTTTTTGCTGTCCCATCATGTGAAAAAGCAACCATTTACATTTTGACCAACACTTCTGCTACTGCGAAGATTCACTTAGCACTGAGAATACCCAGATTATGCAAAAAATGAGCGGATTTCATTACCCCTCTGTAAGATTTCACATACAATAAATCTACAAAGGTACTAGATGACATTTAAATCAAAGCAGCTTGAGACCTTGAGATACAGATGTCTTTAGTCACATAGACTTCTTTTGCATTGCATAGTGTTTCCATGTGCTAAGAAGCCCTGAGAAAGTCACCTTTTTCTTTCTGTGGGAACACCTGAGAAGACCTAGAGTCCTCCAGTGCTCCTGGTGGGAAGAGAGTTACACAGCATTGCACCAGGGACTAGAAGAATTTCTTGAGGAACATAGTTCTGGCAAGAACAGGATCTCAGGTTAAGACAGTCCATGCCACAGAGACACTGACCATAATTGTGTTAAGAGCAGCTAGAAAAGGTCTCCTTTGGGAACAGTTTTGGCATCGGTCTCAGTCTGTTTTGGTGGTGCTATCAGTTGAAGTCTCAGCAGACAAAGGAGCAGACCAGATTACTAAGAAATAGGGCAGGCAAGGCAGTACTTTATGCAGCTGAGGAAGATGTTTGTGGCCATGCTGGCACAAGTATTTGGGCATAAGACAGATACAGCCCTCATGTTTTACAGGAACAGATGGCTTTCAGACCACTCTTTCTTCAGTCAAGCTGAGCCCATGGTCTATGTCTGTCTCAGGTTACAAAAGCGTGGACTGGTTGATAATGAAGGGTCTAGAGCACAAGTCTTACGAGGAGTGGCTGAGAGAACTGGGGCTGTTTAGTCTGGAGAAGAGGAGGCTGAGGGGAGACCTTGTCGCTCTCTACACCTACCTGAAAGGAGGTTGTAGCGAGGTGGGGGTCGGTCTGTTCTGCCAAGTAACAAGCAATAGGATGAGAGGAAATGGCCTCAAGCTGTGCCAGGGGAGGTTTAGGTTGGATATTAGGAAAAACTTCTTCACCGAAAGGGTAGTCAGGCACTGGAATGGGCTGCCCAGGGAAGTGGTTGAATCTCCATCCCTGGAGGTATTTAAAAGATGAGTAGATGTGGTGCTTGAGGACATGGTTTAGTGGTGGACTTAGCAGTAATAGGTTAACGGTTGGACTCGATAATCTTAAGGGTCTTTTCCACCCTTAAGAATTCTATGATTCTATGGTTCTATGATTCTATGATCTCCATACTGTTACACCTGGTCTAGGTGGGTCAGCTCCATGATGGATCCTCAGAGTTTCAGGAAAACTCAGCAAGCTGTGATTATCCAGACTGCATTTGAAATACTGATATCAAGTCAATCCCTTAAAGGACGACATTTTGCAGTTAGCTCAACATCACATCATGCCACTGCTACCTGGCAGAAACACAGAATCCAGCTAGGTCACCCAGTAATCCATAATTATTCTGGCACGATATGTGACTCAGGACAGCAGGGAATATGTAGCACCCCTCACCGTTTGGATTAGCATGATGACACTGATGTTCCTGTCAGCTGGAGGAAAGATGTTGTTTGTTGGCTGTGCTTAAATTGTCTAGCGTTGCAGAAGATGGGGGCATCATGCATTTGGCCACTGTGGTCAGTGATGGTGTTCATGAACTTGCATTTGTGATCAGCAAAAACTCGCACAATCAGAGATTGCTGTTTCTTTCACAAATACCTTCTTACACAGCCAAGGACTCATTCAGGTGGGTACGAGGTGGGGATATGAATCTTATTTACCGTGCTACATAGGTGGCTGTGCTATCACCTGCATGCAGATAGCAGGTCCCAGGAGCTGCAATATGTAAAAAAGAAAGGGGGAAATGACTGGAGACAACAGCAGTTCAATCTACTCTTAAAAACCCACAAGTCTGTCAGAGTCCTGAAGCACCCCCAAGGGGTAATCCAAAATATGTTTTCTGCATTCAAACCTCTCTAGAGGTTTGTTGATAAAGGAAATGCAAAGAGTTGGAGAATGTTCAAATAAATGCCCCTGCACTGAAAATGAAGTGCTTGAGTCGGGGTTGCCAGAACGAGCCATCCGAAGTCTAGTGTCCTGTCCTGTGGGAAGAACTGAGCACAGCTTGTAGTTTGGTGGGGAGGCTGCTGCCACCTGTCTTTATTAAGATTTAATTTAATCTTCTCCCTGTTTCCTGAGTGCCCTAACTAGTTAAGCTCCTGCTTTAATTTCCTGCTTCAGAACAGCCTGCAGGACAAGAAGTCCATTTAGGTTCATCCTTCCAAACGCATCTAAGCTTTCCAGGGCTGCCACAAGCTCCCCCAGTATAATAAACACATCTTGTGTGCTTGTATAATGCTTAGCTCAGACATTACTATTCTAATGTGTACCACTGAAAATCTACCCTTTTCAGTAAGGCTGGTTAATGAATTTTAAAATTATTCTATAAAAGCAACACATGAAGGATTTTGAAGTCCCTTCCATTTTGCAGGGTTCCAAAACAGCTTCTTGTTTCTGAAAAATGTATATTTTGAACCTATTTCAACTTCTTATCAAACCATTAGTTTATGAAAAAACAAACAAACAAACAAACAGTTTTCAGTGCAAAATTGACAGGAAGATTAAAGTTTGGATGGTATCTTTGAAAATTACTTCAGTGTTTTGTTATAAATATCTCAAATATTTCAATGGCATAAGTTTTGTTTATCCCAAAGTTTCATTTATAACTAAAAAAGGTGGGGGGGGTGCTCTAACTTTCTGTATAAGGCACTTTCTTTTTATACAGATTTCAAAAGAGAAAAAGATCTTATAATAAAGTCCTGCTCCAAGCTCAGTGGGAGAGAGGCTCCCTCCTGTGGCATGTGAGGTCTCCCTAACTTTTCGCTTACACATTAAAAATACCATACAGAAGTAAGCCATGCTTTATTTAGTTATAAATTAGTTACATTTTTGAGGCAATCAAGAAAATAGGATAGCTAGACAGAAAGCTATTATCAAAATCTTTGAGATCAAAAAATCTGGGCATTAAACTCTCAGTGAAATCTCAGCAGAATCCCTTGCTGAATTTATTTCCATGGAGCTGAAATTTCTCCCTTTATTTGAAAAGATTGGTCTAGAAACATTACTAAAGGACACTTTTTTCAAATTTTCTAAGAGAAGGTCAAGCAGGTTTGAAGAAACTCATGAAAAAACAGAGTGATGGAGGAATCTCCATTTCAGAATATTTCCCATTTAAGAAGGGCACCATTCAATAGCTATGAAGCCAAAGCTCAAGAAGAATACATCAGAAAGCTCCCCTGATGGCATCTTCTCTTTGTTCTTCTTTCCTGTTTAAAAAAAGCAAACAAATAGACTTTATGTATTTGGACATCTGCAAAAAAGATTTGCAAATGGATGATGCTGACTTTAGTTAATTTTTCCTATTTTTTCTCAGGGAAAGGAACACAAGCCTCTTATTTAAATACCGAATAAGCAGTAGGTCTTAGGTATACATCTAAAGCATGATATTAAAGACTTCTTTACCTTATTATCAAAATTCTATAGATCAAAATGCTTATTCAACATAGTCTTTCTTAATTTTCTCCTTTTGCCCTCACATGCTATAAAAATACTTGGAGCATTATTGGGGCAGGAGGACATTCATCAAAGAAAAGAAAACTGTGTTGGTTTAGTACCTTTAAAGAAATTTTAAAACAATTCTGCATTTTTAATTACATTTTGCTTTTGGGTCCTTTTTAATGAATGGTATATATGTAATATCACTGCAACATTTCCAGTGCTCCATTTCTTGCTGCGCATCGCATTTTTAAGGAGCCTAGTGTGTTCTGGTTGTATAAGATAATCAGAAAATTCAATCAAGGAGAAATATTTGTCTGAGTTTTTGATTAGTCTCATTAGATTTTTTTATGTTGCATTGCAACATTACCTAGATATTAAAATATACAACAAAAAACCAAATAAACAATATGGTACATCCATTATACTGTTTCAATTTTTAACGACCTATTTCAGCTTACATGAGCAAATTGCTGTGCACTTTATCCTAGATATATAGGAGCTACCGCAATGAGAATAAGCAAAACGCTCCTTTAATTTTAGCATGCATATCTATTAGGCTTGAAGGAAAATAATTTATAAATAATTATAGACAATGGGTATTTCAGTTACAGAACTCTCATAAAGAATTGGTTTAGCAATTTGAAATGAATATACTACACTGGATCTCGCTTTTGAAAGTTGATTATTTGCTTTCATTCTCAGGCCAGTTGCTGTTGCTGAATAGGTTAGTCCTGTTCATATGCTATTGGTTTATAGAGCCAATACTCCCCTGGATAATAAAGTTCAGTTTCTGTTCTCAGTGCTATGTTCCATTAATTTCATCACGGCTGCACAGTAGACACAGACCAATTTGTTCTTTAATTTATTATATTATTTCTTCATAAAGTAATCATAGTGTACGTTTTGTCTCTTAACTAGAGTGAACGAGAAATGTGTGGGGAGAGAACGGTAGCCTCAGCTCTGTTCTTCCCCTGAGCATTGCTATGCTGCTAGCCCCGATCAGCTGATCCAACACTTATGTTGTTCTTTTCCTTTTCACCAGAACAATTTTTAA
Source organism: Nipponia nippon (assembly GCF_047370975.1). Classification (NCBI taxonomy): domain Eukaryota; kingdom Metazoa; phylum Chordata; class Aves; order Pelecaniformes; family Threskiornithidae; genus Nipponia; species Nipponia nippon. The sequence continues at coordinate 66,361,406 of NW_028262347.1, forward strand.
GAACACAACTCCATCCACTTAGACATCAACTTTGATGTCAGTCTCATATTGCAGGTTGAGGTTGATGTGTATATTAGAAGATGTTTTTACAGTTCTTTAGAGCTTTTAATTTCTATACATCACCTCTGATTGTAAGATGAAAATTTATATTTTGGTGAGATAGAAACACCTATTGTTATTTTCCAGACCAAGTGCTGAACCTGTTTCATTTAGGCAAACCAAACCATATTTTTAAACAGTTAACATTTTTTATGAAATATATAATATGCATTTATAAGCAGACATAAACAAACAGGTGTATTAGTATGAGAGAAGAATTTCCTTACATTGAAGATACTGAACCCGTGCCCGCTGATTTCAGTATACTTGTACCGTGTTCAAATGATAAATGTCCTGTTTCTCAACTGAACAGATATTTCTGTGTGTGCCCAGCATAAGCCAGTGGTGCATATATATGTTTATAAAATGATTATTCTAATACTATTCAGAGAAAGGACAGTAATATAAGCTAAGTGTGTATTTACAACACAGCTAGCTCCTCAGCTTAAATTCCATCTTGCCAAGGTAAAGTGGCAAATTATCTCACTCTCGATCAAAATGGCTCTCAAAAGTCTCAGTAATTACACACAACGTAAGTAATTTCATTTTAGAAACTATACAAGAAGGAAGATGAGCATCCACATATTAAAATCCAATACTGCAAAATCAGATGCAGCTGTAAAATTAGAGCTCAAGTAAATAATCTGCTCAGTGTAGCAGGTCTGACTGCAAGCATAATTATTCCTCTTGTAATTAATTTTAATTAGGTGGGAAGAAAATAGGTAGACCAGTTTAGCAAACAAGTCTTAATAAACATAATCAAGAATGGCATTGCATTAAAATCACCTGATAACACTTTCTTTTCTGCTATTAGGTACATTCATCTATTTTCTCTTAAAATATGTATATTTAATTGAGTTTCTGCAAGAATAAGAGTGTTTGTGGTATATGATTTGTGTTACAGGCATAACTTTTTTCCATTATAATTACTATATGCATTTGCCCATGCCTTGAACAGGTGGGTCAGAAATTAAATTGCAGGCAAATTATATCTTGAAATTAGACAATATTATTTCAATTACATTTTGGAATTTGATTTGGGCATGCGGATACCTGGACTGTCAGAATCACAGAGTAACAAGATAGTTGAGGTTGGAAGGCACCTCGGGAGATCATCTAATCCAACCCCCTGCTCAAAGCAAGGTCAGCTAGAGCAGGTTGTTCAGGGCTGTGTCAAGACAGGTTTTGCATATCTCCGAGGATGGGAGTCCCACAACATCTCTGGGCAACCTGTTCCAGTAGATGATCACCCTCACTGGATACCACTGAGATACCACTAGGTGATAAAAGTGGCAGCATCAGGGTCTGTATCAGAGATTCTTGTCACAGGCTCAGTGAAAACCAACAGGATCTGTGAAGCCACCTTTTCCCCACTCATCCAGAATGACGAGTGCACGTGAATTCACTGCATGTGGGGCTGGAGCAGGGGGGTTGCTCTTTGCCAGTGTGTCTTGGCTTCCAGACCCTCAGCTGTGCTCAAGGCAGGGTGGGTGCCACACGCAGACATTTTCCACTCCTTGCTGCCCAGCTGAGAAAGGACAGCAAAGTGAAGTCCCTCCCAGCTGCATATGGCAATCTTCATTGTGCAAAGCTATTATGGCCCTCATGCCCCTTTCCTAGTGCCAAAGGTTACGACCTGGGGGCAGTCTCAGCCTGTTACTTTAGTACAAAGGATGTTTTGGCAAAGTGTGCAACACCTACATGCCTTTGCCACATTGCTGTCTCACTGGAGCTCTGGCATCACTGCAAAGTCTCCTCAGCTCTGGCCACATGTAGAAGCATAGTCTGCACATAAACACACCCATGCAAGCCATATTCTTCTGTGAGCACCTTCCAATACTATAATGCACTCAGTTGGGGGATTTTCCTTCTGTTGAGGACTGAAGCAGGTATTTCTGCTGCCCCATGGACATCTCAAACCAGCATTTCCAAGTGTGCAGGGTGAGGATGCCCCACTCTCAATACTCCCAGCTGGAGGAGTATGGTGTGAAGGTGACCAACCCAGGGATCCTTTTTATGTTACTTTATATTAGTCTTCATCTTGTTGATGGAGCAGATTATTACTTGTGCTCTAACAGTAGTTCACTCTTGGAAAATAAAACCCATAGTGAAACGAAGAAGTAGTTCAGGAATATGCCGAACGACCATATTCATACTGACTCGGCACAAACCAAAGGAAGACTTGATAAAATGAAAGGGAAAATGTCTGACTGGACTGTACTTCATTTGCTTACAAATGAGTGCTAGGCCAGTTTGCAAGTTGCACCTTTGAACTCCAGGGAGATTTGTTCATCTCTGTTTTTCTTACTCAGATGAGGATAAATGCATTTGAGAAAATGTGTCATTCCTGGTATTAGCTAATACTTTGAGGTAACATGAAGCTGGATTTATTTTATCATTGAAATTTTATATTTTGAATTTTTCTAATTACTCGTGACAGTGACGCAATTTGGTGGTTTTAAGATCAGGAGCCTTGTTTTATCACAGAAATGGTGTGGCAGACAGAACTGAAGTGTAAGGTAGTCCAACATTACAATTTTATCATCTGCCTTAACTGAGGTTTAGAGAATTTTGGTTCCAAAGAAAAGAGTGTAAATAAAGCTGTGATGGTCAATTGCATTTTTGATCTCTGTTGAGGCTGAGAATAAAGGTCACTTACAATGATTTGTGAAAATTACCCTGGTCAATTAAACATTGGCCTCATGGCCTCATCTTATCTCACACAAACAGCCTAATGCAACAGAGCAATAAATTCCAGCCCCTGAGAGGCCAGCACTGGGATTTGAACTGGTATTATAAATTCCTTAAATTGTCAGCCCTAGACAGTTTTGATTTCCCCCTTCTCTTGCGTCGTGAAAGTCACCACAGCTTGGAGGACACATGAATGAACAGCTCTTCTGGGAATGAACAGATCTATAACAACAAAAGTGAAAGGCCTTTCCTCAGCCTTGGCCATCTCCTTTTTCCACCCCAGAAATAAGATGCAGTTTCTGTAGTATCCTTTTCTGGAAGCCTACAGTAGAAGAGCTGTGACTAACTTCTGAACTTCAACAATATCTATATCGTCTTTCATACCTGTGTTTTATCTTTTTTCACCATATTCTTGGGTAGCACATGGCAATATTTAATGGATCTCATGGAAAAAGAGAAGACTAAAAAGGATTGTACAGAGGGGTCATGACCCATGACCATATACCACTTCTTCCAGAGCATTTTTTGTGCCACGTTCACTATACAGACCAGTATTCATCTGAAAAGTTGTTTTCTTTTGCTTAGGAGTACATTAGTTTTTCTTGTACATGACACATGTTGAATAATATTTTTGACTTAAGCATTTGCAAGTTCATTGACATCAGTTATCTACCTGGCAATCTTAACATCATCTCCCTCTCCCCACAGGCTCCTCCAGGATCCTCCTTGGAGTTCCTTCTAATTTTAATCTTTTAACTACGGTTTTGTTGACAACCATACTAGTACATGTGTGAGCCAAAGTCTGTTACAGCTAATTGAGATTTTTCATTGGCATAATTTTGGATTGTATGCTTCACTTCTTTTTACTTGACAATTACAAAGTTAATTAAATAATTCTGAACACAATTAAAAATTATAACTAGGCAACATATGAATTGATATTAGCTTGTACATCCCACATAATACTTGTAAAATGCCTTTTTATTTGTCAACTGCAGGGCAATTAGTGTATCTGTGATTGTCAGATGATAGTTTAATAATCTTTGAGCATGAAATTAAATTGGTGGTTAAATCAGCCTCATGCTTTGCTTTGGTTTTTAATACAGCACAATTTTGCTTTCTCAACAGAAGTTTTCCTGTGTAGATTTGAAACACCTAGAACAAGAAACTAAAACAAAAAATAATACAAAGATGGCTTCAGAAAGACCTAATTTAACGTAGGAAATGAGATTTAGAGTTAATTCCACCAAAAAAAAAATATGGTAGGAGGACCCTAACTTTGTAAGATACCTGTTTTTCTGCCTTCTCAAGTTTCTTTATGCTCATCACTTAGGTATGTGACTCAGCACTGGGACAAAAGACATTCCCTATTTTACGAGCATAAAAGCCTTGACAGACTATGCACTAATGTTGGTATTCAAAACAGCTGTTTAAAAATAAAAGAAAAAAGTACGCTTCAGCAATCCCTTAATTTTTTTAGTTCATTCCCTGTGAAGAGCCATCTTTCTATGCCTTTACGAGCAAAATTAATTGGAAAGAGAGATACTGTATTTCTCTTGCTGTCATTAAAAAACTATAGGATTCAACTATTCTTCAGAATGATAGGGTATCTTGTTGGAAGAGCAAGCAAGCAATCGTTTGTTTGATATCAAAAGAAAGTCCTAAGTAATCAATGTTTTAAGCCCTATGAATCTTCAGAAATGAAATATGCTGATGGCTTCTCTACTGCCAAGTAATTAAAGTACCCTGCCCTCCCTCTTTATTTACAAAAAATATTAACAGTCCTTCAGACTGATGTTACTGTGGGTTACACTACTGAAAAATCAGCTAAAGCAAAGATCAGGCACAAGATAGTCTAAAGCACTATAAATCAGAACATGAAAGCATAGCTGACAATGGAAAAGTGGCGGGAGATAAGTGTTATTTCAGCTAATATTATTATCCAGCCAAAGCAGAACTATGTAGAACAGCAAAATGAAAGAAGGGTTTTAAGAATGCTGCTAGGATGCATTAAGATGGAAAGAATGTAATAAAGTGACCTCCTTTTAGCACTGCTTTTAGTAAATGCTATATACAATATAGAGATTTTTGTGCATACTGTTTTGAAATAGCTTCTTTGAGATTTCACACATGTAAGAATACAGAATTGTGTCTCTATTTTATATTTCTTTCAAAAAAAAATGTTGTGAGATTACAAAGAAATACTACAGGTCAATTATTATCCATAGGAATAAAATCAGTTTACTTTCCAGTTGATGGCCAAGGTAGATATTGAGAACAGCCCCTTGGGCACTCAGTTACCTCCAGGTGAGATGGAAAATGCACACAGAATATTCATACTCAACATTTTTTGGCAAAGCCATTTTAATTCTTCAATTCCAATTCCTTCATATTGTAGTTTCTTTTCCTTCTCTCCAGTTTTATTTGGGGAATAAAAATGTACTTGCAAGATTATTGCCACAACATTAAAGTCTTACTTCCTAAAGAAGCTGGAGTTTATTGCTGAGATTAGAAAATCCTTCATTTGAGTAATTTTGAAAACTCAGCTTTATGTAGTCAGGTTCATATAAGGCTCCTTCAGTTGTATGTACTGATCAAAATCTAAAGTTCCTATCGTATCAACAGGCATTTAAGTAACCGATGAGTCATTTTGCAATATTTTGGAATAGCCATTCACTGTCCTATGCTGTTTCTCCTTCCATTGTTTGCTCTCTTGCCTCTTACAGCTGGAGAGTACCTCTGCCCTTAATTGTTTACTCTGACCTTTCCCATTGCAAATTTTCCTTTAAGTTATTTATTACCAGATTTGTGTTGGCCAGGCTAGAACCGTACATATTCTATGTGTGTCTTAGTTCTGACATTTCCTTAACTCAAAATCCTTGAATTTGTAACCTTGCTGTTCTTTTCCTGTAGTCCTTTTAATTTAAGCTGAAAGCTTGAATTCACATCGCCTGTCAATGATTTGAGAACTTTTATGCCAGGACTAATTCCCAAGGCAAAGGACCTTTCAATGATGTTAACTGTCTCCTGTGATTAGATGTAGTGATTTCAGGTCCTCTTTCCTCTCACAGTGTCACAGAAAACCCTCAAGAAAGGGGAGAAGCGAAATCCAGTGAGCACTGTCTCCAGTCCTAGTGTCGTGTTCACTCTTGCCTTATTTCAGCAATTAGTCCTCAGTAACAAAGTCAGAAAAAACAAACATCAGAAGCTGACAAGTATTTTTGTGTTTACAGAGCCAGGTCACCTCCTTCTCCTCTCCCTCTGCACTTCCACCCTGATTGTCTCTCTCTCCCTTTCAGCTGAGCCATCGAGGCCAGCCATAGCGCTGCTCACATCTTTTCCACTCAGTATGGCTGGTCCCCTGTTGCTTCTTTTCCTTCAGCAGATGGCATATGCACAGCTAATAAACGCTAACACATGTGCCCAACCGGCCATTCCTCACAGTCTCAGTTGCTCTGCTGCTCCCTTTGGGGCTTCTCATCCCTGCCAGTCTTCCTCTAACAAAATAAAACCACCAAAATCACTGCATCCTAGCCTTGTGGTTTAATACAGACTTGCAAAGATGGAAGAGTCACATGCAAACTATGTGATATTCTTATGACCCACATTTTACACACAAAGCAGAGCATTAAATGCTCAACAGCCTGCAAGAACTTGCTTTCCTACATTGTTTTTCTGGGAAGTTCAGGGGAATGCCATCCTGTTGTAGACTTTGTACAGACTGGAGAGGGGCAAGATCTGATAAAAGCTAGCTAGTCAACAACTTCCAGAGAAGGAATCCCATGTTTTGTAAAGACCCGAAAGAGTCGGGAAAATCACACAGGCATGGTGTGGTAGCACAGGAAGAACAAACGGTAGCAAACCAGAAAGTCCTGAGGAAGAACTGGATGTGTAACACTACTAGCACGGGTTTGAAATCTATGAGATGGCTTAGTCTGATTCTCCTTAAATGTGCTTGACAATATCGCAGTAGTTCCTCTGATTTCAAGGACTATAGTTTCATTTTTACTTCAATGACTCCTAACCTAAACTGACTGGAAGAAAGAATGAAGGCTGACCCCCCACTCTCTACTTTAGCTTGCCTGCAGCACAGTAACACAAGCAATTACTTAGTAATGATAATGTTGCTAATTTCTATATGTTCTTCTATCTGCTTTACTACCTAGCGCTTGCATCAAATAGAAGCCTACCTGAGGATTATTTTTTAAGGATTTATTCAATTATTTGAATTGGGGTTTTCCATATTTCCCATCAATGTTTCAAGCAAGATGGTACCTTTAAATCTCAAAAGGTACCATTGACTTAGCGCAATTTAGCTTGCCTCTGACACAGAACAGCTTATTTCTGTGAACTGAAGCATCTCTGATAAATGAATGACCAAAGTGACCCTTTCATTTTTCTCTGTAGAAGCCATTTACCTTTGTGAGATATTTTTAAACCATTCATGATTACCTCATCTCAGATGCATCTCATGGAGGCTAAATTTAAAGCTAAAAGCTCTCCTGATGGTCATAGTTAAAGCTCATATCTTTCAATCCATCATTTTGTTTGATATGCAAGAAATGTCTTTATTTCAGCCATGACTTATCACTACTACTTCAATGTAAAAAAAAAATATGGCATTGCTGCTCAAAATAAATCATGCAGCAATCTCCACCTTCAGTGGCCTCCAGGTTGCACTACTCAGTGATTACTTAATAGCCATCATATTTTATCCTTATTTCTCCTGAAGTGTTGTGCTTATGCAAAAAAACCTTTCTAGAGCTGTAAGCTCCTGGATGGCTTATAATATCTCTGATTGTAAATGTCTTTTTTCACTTCCATATCATATTGAAAGGACACTGCAATCTATATGTTCTTCAGGCCTCAACCCCATAGTGTATACCAACAGGTGAACCTGCAATTGCTTATGAAAATTGTATCTGTATCAATTTGGTCTCAGCAGGAGAGAAGACCCCACAATGTAACCTTCTGTTTCTGGAGAATATAATACGGTAGATATGAAACATGCAAATTCATTGGTGCTTTATGAATCTCCATTTCAGTTTATAGTGTGATAGCTTCAACCCACCCTTCATTCTTTCTTATATAAAATAACTTCCTTAAAACTTTTAGTGGCCTGTGTGACCAACCAGAAATTGTCATTTGTCTTTATTATTTGTCTCATTAAAAAAGTATAGAAGTGGAAATTTGAAAATAAAGTATCCAAATTTTTAATGAGACATTTTATGATAACCCAACACATTTCTGCTTTCAGAAACTTACTTTACATTTTCAGATTTATGTTTATTACAACAGTTTAGTATATTTATAGTCTCATTACTATGCTTATTGTAACATGTAACTTGCCTATATTTCCAATCTTTTTTTTTTTTTCCATTAAAGAGGCACTAACAATACAGAGGCACAATTCAAAGTTCATTAAAGTTTGGAAAAGATTGACTCAACCCCAAGTTCAAATATTTTCTTGGTATTATTACACAGTACATGAAGGCTCTATTTTCAGCATGAATAAAAGCTAACACCTCTTCCCATCTCTTTTTATTATTCTTTCTTCTTTCTCTCCTAGCTTCTTTCCTCTCGGTGAGAACCGAAAATGTCACTTTTTCCCCACCTGTATGCTGGAAGCAGATTCCACCTCGCTCAAGGTAAGTCATAGCTCCTCTTCTCTTTATCTCCTGAACTTCGGTCCTGCCTAACAAACACTGCCTGTTTGAAGTCAAGAAGCTGACATGCTTCTCAGCTAAAAAGAGGACATCAGAGTAAAACTGTCCCCTTCCAGAACATATGGAACTGCAAAATCCCTTGAACGCTGACCATCACTAATAGTGCCAATGATGCTATCTTTTTTCTTCTTCCTTTCTGAAGACTACCTCAATAGCTCTTGTCTTTAGTTCTCAGTGGGCATCCCCTAAGATACCCCTAAATATACAGAACCTTTCTTTGTTCCGATCAGCTATTTCCATATGGATTCCACTCAGTAATTTTAAAGCTATCCCTTGCGCTTACCTTGGCTCTTACTTTTATCCTGGTAGCCCTGTAGCACCTCCTGAATTTACTTCAGCTGGACTTCAGATGTCATGAAACATATTCTCCACAAAAAAGCAATAAATTCCTATTGACTGATCTTTTGGTGATGAGTTTTAACCCTCTTCTCAATCTGGTCCTCTTCTGTCTCATCAAGAGCATGACAGCTGCTGTTGATATAGAGAATAGACAGTGCGGACCATCAGTCAGTTCTTCTCTTTCTGCCATGTCTGCCATGTCTGATGATTGTTTCTGCTGGTGTCCCTCCAGCAGAATTCTACTTCAGCAGCAGCAGCAATTTCACCAAGTGTTCAGTCTCCACTTGCATTTTGCTGCTGTTTCTTTTGACAACAGTATTATAGCAGTACAGCTCCAAATGCCTGAGTGGCGTTATATATAAGTGGGGAAGGAGAATAAGGTCTCTAATCTGCATATAAAGAAATATAATGAACTAAATAGTATAGTGAGTTCCACAGAAGTTAATTGCAATGTTTCTGTGTGATTTTGAAGTCAAATATTATATAAGCACATTTTCTTATAACCACCAAAAATGTCATTAGCCATATTCTAAGTAGCCTTTTTCTATGTTTGTAAAAGGAAAATAAACAATACTTTGAGCAATTGTAACTTTAATTGGAGATTCAGTTCAGGGAACAAATCTGAGTGCTTTTTAATTTACTTCTCAGTAGGCTAAAAGGCTGTATAATTTCTGAAAAGGAATATCACTGTGTAGGAAAAGTGGCTGACAAGTGTAGTCACACTTTTCTTGCATGTACAGTAATCACCAAGAAATAATATCAGCAATTATAAACCAGTTTTTGAAAAAGAACACAGACAAGACCTTCTGTTTGACAATTGTAGTTGTGTTTAACCAAAATACTCAGTGTTTGATACATAGATTCTTTCTTTTTATTAATCATATTTATTTCACACCAAAGCCTATAATAATATATACAGTTACCCTTTACAAAACAGAAGATACTATTTATCTTCTCAAGTACTTCTCCTCCTGGGAGAGCCAAAAATAGGGATAGAAGATTCTCTTACCTAGCTGAACAGCATTATTGCTACAAGATAAGGAGCCATTTGATGATAAATACAACAGAAATGGCTCAAAGAGTCAAGGAAATTCATAATTAGAACAAATTGCCAGCAGAAGGTTTAAAGTCCTGGACTGGAGCTCAGGATTCAAGACCTGTATGACTTTAGGCAAAGAGAAGTAGGAGATCTCCTAGAGATTTCTATTCTCTCCGTCTTCTAACTGGCAAGCTCAGAGTTATCATACAGCTTTTCACTTCCCTGTCTGCTGGGCTGACTTATTGTGGCTATTTCTGAACTGATGGACTCCAGTGTGTTTCTGAGGTGGACACAGACTATTCCCTGGCCAAATCCCAACTCGTACAAGGATGCAAGGCACAGTAGCCCCCCTTTTCACTCCCCCTCCTCCCACCCTGGCTTTCAGAGGAAGGAAGTCTGGCCACACAAAGCTAAACATTACACTGTGCAGCCATGTTATTCTGTGGCCAAATTCCCTATCAAATGACCAGGACACCAGGACTCCAGGCAGCAACCCAAGACATTTTTGTCCCCCACCCCCAGTGAAAACAGCAATGCATGAGAAGATATAACAATGAGCTCTATACTACTACGGTTTTGGGAATATGTTAATAAAAAAGGGTTGAACTTCTATGCTGGTTTGGATAAAACACGCATTCTTTGGTCCCACATACAGTCAATGAATGCATAAATCTGTGCTCTTCACCTCATAAATTATTTGTTCTTTGGTCTTTTGTCCACATGGAATTGCAACTGATTAAAATCTTGATGTCTCTGGAGAACTATTTGCAGTCCTGTTCCATAGCTATGAGTAGACAAGAAATCCAGAGTTTCTTCCTCTCCAGTGAATGGCCCTGGATGGAAGAATGAGAGCATTAGTCTGTGCTTGTCTGTGCCTACCTGTGTGTGCTCATACACAAAAAAGGGTCACATCACCCGTTACTAACATACTGCCATACCTCATAGCAGAACATGGTCCAGCACTGAACAGTAGTTTAAAAAGCTCAGAGCAGCTTGCACAATGGGGTAGGAGAGGAAGCAGAGAAAAAACACAGTCCTAGAAAGCTGATACAGCATCAAGGATCTACATAAACAGTATTCAGCTTTCTTGATCTGAAATATTACCAAGACCTTGTTTCAGAGCTGTGGAATATAGCATATATCCTGTGAAGACAGAGCCTTTTTTCAAACATCTCCCTATGATGGAGAAAAGAGGAGCTAAATTACCCAAGGCAAGAGGGAATAAACAAGCTGTTGGTAATGGATCCCAGTAGTGAGAGGAAAGCTAATGGAAAGTAACTCATGCATGTTTTCCAACTGTCTGCAGTATCTACACAGACACTAATTTTCATCTTCTTTTTCATCTAAACCACATATATGCATTTGATATATCTGTATGCCTATGTATATTTGATGAAACTACTTAATTTACTTCCAATACTGTGCATTCTCTTATGTTTGGCATCTTGCAAGACAGCAAGGTCCATCTCAGCTTGGCTACTGCACTCTGAGTTATACTGAACTCTTTGGAGAGAGGGAGAAAGGAGAAAAAGGCATGAAGTGGCAACAGGGACTGAGAGACTCCCAAGAGAAGTGAGGGGCAGCCTGCAAGAGGGAGCAGACCCATAGCCGTGCAGTTTCAAGTTACCTGCCTGCTACTGCCAGAAGATTTGATCCTGTTCCTTCATCTGCCAATCTCACAGAAAACTAACCCAGTGAAAAAGAAAATTCTAGTTTTTCAGCAGAAGCAAGGTAAGCCTTCTTACCCTGTGGCCAAACTATTGCTACACCCACCACAAAGGAAAGAGCAGGAGCATTTAATTGAAACCGTGAGGGAAGAAGTGGGAACTACCATTTCAATGGCAAACCACGTGAGAGATGGCATGAAATGGTACCCTGAGACAGACGCTTCCTTAGCAACCCAGAAGAGGCTGTATGGGTTTGTTCAATGACAGCTGATGGACAAGGGGAAACAACCAGACCTGCAAGGATCAGAGTGGGCAGGAGGGAGATTTATTACATTTTATCTGCTTTAACTATAAAAAAGTCTTAAATAATTGTCATGCCCTGATTTATTATTTTATATTCTAAACAAAACATTGATTTAATAACTAGAAGCCTTTGGTGCCCTTTCCATGTTGAAAAAACAGAGTTGGGGCAAGAAATTCCAGTCCTTGGCTGCACGTGATTCCAGGTCTAGTGAGGAAAACTTTCAGCAGGGCTTTTAGAGAGGCTGGCAGGAGGCCTGTCAGTAACAGAACATGCCCACAGTGATCTTTCTAGTTAAATTACTGGCCACTGCATTCCCAGGAACTGGCAGACACCACTTAACTTTGTGCAGTCCCTTCTTCCAGCTAAGATCTAGACAAAAAATGTCCTTGTCTGCTTATACTGCTCTTCAGCTGAATATTCCAGTTTAAATTGCCTATTGAGATATGGGCTTTTTGCAGCAGCAGGAAATAAGTTATCATCAACAGCATGTCTAGGGATCAATTAAGTTTCATCAGTGCCAGAAAAAGTACAGCTTGAATAAGAATAGCCAGTCTGGATTCAGATTACTGAGAGACTGAGTGATTAATTTAAAAGAAATTCGTAAGTGTATTGCCAAAACCAAATGAAACAGATTCAGTGGACACCAAGGCAATATTCATTCTTGCTGTATCTCCATTACCGCCAGTGGCTTCACCTCAGGGAGATATTTGGCTGGATTACTTCAGATTTTCAGGAAGTGCTTTACAAAGCTCCCATATCCCATTCGGAGTTATTGGCTGGAGTTAACAAAAAGGAGTGAAATCCAGTGGCTGCTGGCACTGTATATCAGAGTAATCTAAAGTGTACAAGAGAAGGAAATTCCTATAGTTACAATTTTCATTAAGCTAAAAATGAAACAGGATACTACAGAGATCAAACTGGGACTGCATACATTTCTATAATTTATCTAAAAGATTGCACAAACTGTCAAAAGAAGCAACAACATCCAAATCTACTGTTAATATTAGAATGATATTTAACTTCAGAGACATAGCGCATAGCAAGGAACTGTCCACTGGCACAAAGAACTTCCACTGTTTAGATCTAGCACCTGGATTAACAGATGGCAGATGCTGTGGTACTGATAAATATACATGAATTTATTATGCAACAAAGGAGCAAATAGTAGGGAGGACATAAAAGTGCTTGAGTATATTGATCAACCCACAGCTACAGCATGTTTGTAGAAAAATCCCCAAAGTTTCATTTCATTTTGCAGATGGCTGTAGGAAGGGAACTAGTTGCCAAATATTCTGTTTTGGTGATGTTGTCAAGTATAGTTCATGAATATATGTAAACCATTTTTCAGTCTTTGGAACAAAGCAAGCAATTCAGCTCTGGATTTCTTCTGCCGTTTACTCTCTACAGGTAAGGACTATGTTCCTCTTGAATATTTTGGTTTAGTTCCTTTTGACCTATGGCTCTTTTTCACAAATTAAAACTATGTCTTTGTGTGTGTGTTTACACACTTGACCTTTCTCATTAAAGCTGATGTGTATTCTACAGCACCACAGACACCTTGTAGAGACTGCCAACACTACAGAAGTGGATGGATGTCCAATTGCAAATCTCAGCTCTCATACAGAAGTGTCAGGAAAAATATTTAAACGCAGCTCTCAAGGAAAAGTATATACATTACCACCTGTCAGGTCAAGGTAAGGACAGTTAACAGTAGTGACAAGCTAGGGAAAAATCAGGTTCAGAGAGTCTGCCATGACTGGAAATACCATAGTAACAGGAGAATTTAATTACTCTTATGTATATTTAAATGCCACACTGGGGTGTTTTTAGACACTGTACATGAATGTTTCATGGATAAGCTAATCAGGCAACTCAAAGGGGAGAGTCTGGTTTTGACTCTCTTCCCAATGGTATTTTTGGCTTCTGTCACAATGTTCCTATCAAGGACTAACTCTGTAATAGTAACCAAAATGTATTTATATTCAACATTCTTGCAGGAGGCGTGAAGGCCAAACAAAGAATCCTCTGCACTAGTGTTTGACTTCAAAATGTCAGCTTAGAAGCAGGTAAAAAAGCTAACTGAACATAAAGGAATTACAAGGTGCAGAATATGGAAGAAATAGGAAATAATGAATATATCACTGTGTAAATCCAAGGTGTCTAAGCACCTCAAATACTGTGTGCAGTTCTGGTGTCCCATCTTAAAAATGGTAGAGCTGAGCTAGAAAAGTGAAGGCTGATAAAGATGATCTGCAGTCTGAAAAAATTTGCATGCAGAGTGATTAAAAGGGTAGGACTTTTCATCCTGGAAAATCAATTGCAAGGAATGTAATAGTGAACTGTAAAATAAGTAGCATAGAGAGGATGAATAAGACACTCTTATTCCCCTTTTTTTCATAATACCAAAAATAGATGACATCAAGTAAAATTATCATCTGGCATATTCAAAAAACACGAAAGGGAATATATCTTCTCACACCCTATAATTAAGCTGTATAACCCATTACAAAAGGGCAATACTGATGCAAAAAGACATTATTCAAATTCATAGGGGAAAATCATTAAAGACAATTAAACACAAAGGTACTGCCTCTGACTAAAGATATCCCTGAGCTGCACATTGCTGTAAACTGCAGAAGTATATTAAGGGAGTACTATTCCACCTTTGCACTGTTTTTGTACTAGGCATCCACTGTTGGCCATCATGACAGCATGGCAGGCTACCTTGATTTTCGGTCTGATCCAGGACAGACCTTTCCCTGTTCTTATGTCACTCCCTAAACTGTGCTGGCAATGCCTAGAATATGAACTTTTTCACTGTATTATACCCACCACTGTCTATGCTAACAACAAAACCTAAAAAAGAGAGTTATAAAAATTGAAAAGTATAGGAAACAGGGCAGCTATTTATACTGCAGAACTGGTTGCATTTATTTTGAGCCAGGATCAGACTGGACTGTACTTTTCCTGACTTGGCACACCCATGGCAAATTACTACCAAAAATGTGCCCATAAAAAGTTAATCAGTCTGACTTACCCAAAAAAAAGAAAGAAAAAAAAAAGAAAAAGAAAAAGCCATTGGGAAATCATTGTGTTCATAGAGCGGCTCTTGACAGCCGTTCTTGCTGGCCAGCTGGACCTGCTGGTCTTACCAACAGATAGCTTATCAACTATTCTGGCAGCTGGAGCCTGTCTGAGATTTTCCTTTCCCAAGGAAACAGGCCAGCCAACTTTGTGACTGCTTTGTGCACAAAGCTGTTAAAGAAGAGTTAAGGATCCAACCCAAAATGAATATGCATGTACACTTTGGTTTTCTTCCAACTTAATCTCCTGTATGTTTTAGTGCATTCTGTCATTTTCTTGTGGTGACTGGTTTGGATGCATTAATCTGGCATTATGCGGATGAGTGCCTATTATAACAGATCTTCAATGTGTGCATCCTCAGGTTGTGGAAAAACAGTATGATGTAGAAATAGCCTCCCATCATGCATTAAATAACATATTAACAGCAGATTAGGTAGATACCTGTGATATTTTAGATATAGTTAATCCTACTTTACAGCAGGAAATGAGTAGATACCCTTCTCTAGTCCCTTTAACCTTGTTTTCTACAACTTCACTTAATATAATAGGAAAAGAAATTAGGATATTTTAATGAAACTGATAATTTTATTGTTGCCTAAAGGAGGGGTGTTAACAGCTCTTATTAAAAAAATCCACAAAATGTTAGTTTTATCTTAAAAGATGTTTTGATTGGGGAAGTATGACCAATAAAAACCTTTCTACTAACACTAGAAAAAAAGAGTGTTTTCAAAGGTTGCTTTACCTTTGTCCGCAATAACCACATCTCATACATCTCAAAATTAGGAGCCAAAAAACAAAAAATGGTTTTCAATTTCTAGGTTACCACACTTCTTCAGGAATAGCATTTGATTCCTCCATGCCCGACTTGTATGTAAAGATGAGACATCAGTCGTTTGGATGTATTGTTTACTTGTACCATAAGGTGAAGACAAAAATCTCTCACATGCAACAAAAGAGGGCCCTGTTAAAATTCAGAGCTTCCAGATGATATTGCATGCAATAACACCTCCAATAAACACTGGTGGTGTGCTCCTGTGTCAACAGTTTAAGAGTATTTATACCTCCACCTACATATACAACATGTTCTTTTACTACAATGACCAAAATGCTAATGCACAGAAAAACAACCACACCTGAGACAACTGAATAAGCGTGTTACTCAAAGCAGTGATCGCAGCTTACTGAAATTAGCTCTGCTTCATTCCTTTCATTCCAAACCTTGCAAACAAGTCACATTATATTGTTGCTCTTTTTAGCATAGCATCTGATAAGACCATTTGAATATGTCTTCCTAGATCTTTCCTGGCTGTCTCCCCAGTGCCCAGATGACTCAAGAACTGACAGATGCAGAGCACCACCTTTGTTCCAATGACTGGTTTTGTGCATCTCTGAGTCTAGAAAGAAGGAGAAAGGAAAAAAAAGATCACACTTTTAAAGTATTACACTTGATTACTAAAGAGAGAGACTAGGAATTGTAGGAAAAAACAGAGCACAGGGACATGGAAAGAAAAGAAATGAGCACAAGAGAGCAAGCCTTAGGCACCGGCAATTGCCTAGGGCAGCAGGTACTCAGGCAGCAACAGTCCAATACACAGACAGGCCATGCTGTTACTTTATCAGTGCTTAAATACAGCATTAACAACTTTGCCCATGCTTCCCTGCTGCTCAGTTTTGCCTGCTTTGCTAGCAAGCCTTGAGCCAGCTGTGATAAACTGTGTAAGAAGAGAGCAGTCAAGAGCACGTTATCCACAGGCTATTGACTGGCTGGGACAGACTGGGCTTTACCACCTTCCCCCTGAACTTGCTGCCCCCCCTGCTCCTGTTCACAGTGTGTAGCTGGTCCTGCTGAACACAAAGCATCTGTAGGGAGATGGAAAATCTAGACTAACCCTGTCTCCTCAGCTCTTGCTTACTGAAAAAAATCTTTCCCATGGAGCTGTGCAACCAGGCTCTCCCCTACCCGCAGTGCGAAGAGGAGCCCACGAACAAGTAAAACAGGCCTGGACCCTGCCGGGGAATCTCCACAGAGGTGATTCATAGTCAGGCCTGTTAAAAACCTTACCTCAGTTCTCTCTGTTCCTGCTGTCTTGTCCGCTACATCAAAACCTTTTTACAGCATCACAAAGAAGGACAGATGTCATCACACACAAGCGCAGACACACACACACACAGCTCTTTCTCTTGGAGATTGCTTTATCTACTTCATGGATCAGAGTATGATCTAACACCACAACTTGTGCTGGGCATAGCATCCAAAAATATCCCCTGGCTGAATGCATCCCAATGTAGGTCTCTAGGAGATCTCTAGCAGTAGCATCCCATTCCCATCAGATCAAGCTCTGGGTAGCAGTGACAGCATGCAAAACTGCTTAACAGTCTGTGGCTCAAGCAGAGATTTTACCTGAGGGCTACAACAACGGCCAACATCAGCTGCCACCCTGGTATAGGTGGGCTAGATAACCAACACCTCCAGCTGCAGGAAGAAACAAATTGAGGCAAGACTGATGAAATGAACATTGCTTTATCACCCAGGTCAGGATACAAGTTAGTCCTGTCCTACTACAAAACAAGCTGTATGCCTGAGGACCCACTGTTATCTGCTGCTTCAGGGCCATCCTTCATTCCTGCAGCCCTTGACTCTCTTGAGACATAAAGCAAAGCCCACGGCCATATGGCAGTTTTGATATGACATTTCTCAAGTCAGGACATTTAGTCAGCTCTAGGCTATGGCCTGGACTTCCAAAACCAGCAGTTGCACACTCACCTCATCAAAGTGAATGAAGGTTTGTGATGTTCCAGTGAGGATCATTGTCATCTTGTGTGTGTGTGTGTGTGCGCGCACACGCATGCGCGTGTTTTCTTTCCTCAGGCAATTTGCCGCTCCCTTGAACTCTGTCTAGGTCAGGTAGAGAGTCCCAATCACGGCTCTTGCTGCTTTTATTGACACATCTCTGTCAGGCAGAGAACTGCTATCACACTCATTTTACCAATGCAAAAGTAGCACTTTTCCCCTCTGTCTCTGAAAAAATCTTTACTTTAAATTATCCGACAGGGCAAAACAGCTGATCTTCTGTTCCTCTGCTTCCAAAAATGATGCTAGGATGAAAGAAATGTGTATGTTACTGTGAGGATACCAGTGCCTGCTGCAAAAGACAGA
The DNA here is from genome assembly GCF_047370975.1 of Nipponia nippon. Classification (NCBI taxonomy): domain Eukaryota; kingdom Metazoa; phylum Chordata; class Aves; order Pelecaniformes; family Threskiornithidae; genus Nipponia; species Nipponia nippon. The sequence continues at coordinate 66,379,512 of NW_028262347.1, forward strand.
TGGATTGAACTTCAGTTCTATGACAAACAAAATTGCAATAAAATACCGGTCTCAGATTTTTAAGCACGGTGTCAGCTCCTCCCTGGGTACTCTCCAAGCCTGCAAGTTTTGCCTTCCCGGGAGCAGGGGCGGGGAGCGGGCTGGGCCGTGCCGTGCCAGCGAGGGACGCGCGGTGGCGGTGTGGCCTCTCGCTGCGGGCCGGGCTCCGGCTGACGGCGGCGGACCGGTTCCCTTTCCTTCGGCGCGGGGACTCAAATGAAACCAGAAGGAAGGGGGCAGCTGTAGAAAGAGGCCGGCTATTCTTGACTAACCTGCACTTGCATGTAACACCTTCAACCATGGGATCCAAAATAAAAAGGGAAAAAAAAAAAACAAAAACCTCTGAGTGAACAGCACTTTATTTTCCATGCAGTCCTAGAGATACACATAGGAATAACGTGTGTTTTTAAGATGAAGCCCTTGTTGGCAAGCTGTTTCACATTTAAACTGAACATAAAGAAATATCTGGTCTTCTGATCTGTTCGACTCCATCAGACACTGGGCAGAAAGCAAATGTTTTTGTATGTGATTCCTCATCCCTGAGTCACCATATGCATCATAATTAAATCTCTTTTTCAAAAATCTAATGAGCAATCATCCATCACAAGTTGTGATCCTTTCAGGAATAAGCCCAGCTATGTTGCTTTGCATCTGCAAATGGCACTGGTAAAGAATTTCCCTCTCAAAAGAATCGGGGTTTTTTTTTGCAATTCAGTCGAGAAGAGGTGTTAATTCAACATAAGTCAACTTCAAGGAATCACTGATAGTGGGACAATCAGTTACATTTTCTTATTTTCTTCAGGTACGAAAAAGCCTTAATTCATTTCTATTTCAGATCTTGGCTAAGCATTGCCTGAATTGCTGTGCAGGCAAAATTCTTTTTCTCTCCCCTCCCCCCCCCCCCCCCCCCCCGACTTTCCAGTCAGCATTCCTGGTTACAAAGAGAGAAATCTATCTCAGAAATCTCATTAAAGATTTTAAAGCCCAGAGCAAACTGCCATTTCTTTTGCCACGGATATCACAAGCACAAAAAAATGTACATACTTGCAAAATAAAGTCAATAATGAGTCAACAGTTCTTCCAACAGAGGCAATGCCAATGTGCAGAGAGCTTGTACACCTATATGTGGTGACAGTGGCATCTGAGGACACCCTCCATGAGAGTATTTTCTAAAGCCTGAATCCATTTCAGGTGTATTTTGTGCATGAAACCAAATTGGCTTCAACTATAAAAACTATCCAGTGTTCATGTTTGTGCTGCAGTTCGGGAATGGAGAAGAGGGCAGGGAAAAGGAGGAGGGGAGGAAATGTTTCACATTTTTTAGACTATTTTCTAATCTCCTCAGTAGTCCTCACTCATACGTGCTGAGAATCTAGTATCTATTGTTTACTGGAAATGCTTTTGTGACTGTCTGTATGTCAGCAAAAGGGTCTAACATAGTTTCTAACATAGTTTACATTCCTTCCTAGCTGTGATGTCTCTTCCCCGCTGTTTTTCCTGCCTTATCCTGCCCATTCTTTTGGGTTTTTCCAGTTTTCAGCTACGTTTTTCCCATGCCCATCGTAGTTCTGCCACATACCTCCAACTTCCTCCTCTCCAGAAACTCCTGCTCCTCCTTCCCAGCTGGTACCCCGCAGCTTATCTCCAGCCTTTCTGCTCCCATACATAACCTTTCCCCATTTACAAAGAAGGAGTATCTCACTCCTTTTCTCTTAACCAGTGGAATCATTCTCACGTAGCATAAATGTGACCTCTCCTGTGATATGCCACATTAGATGACATTAGCCAGACCAAGTGACGAGAAAGGCCAGAGCTCCCTCCCCCTCTTAAAGAAAAAAATGGAAGAGAGACAAAGAGTAAATCAGGGGCACAAGGATTCTAGACTCCTTAGCAGGGAGCTAGGTCCTCCTCTCATACTGAGTTTTCTGAGAATAAAGAAGGTGCCCCAGTTTCTGACATGACAGTACACCCTAAGAGAAGGATTGCCCCAGTTTCTCCCCAGCCACCCTGTACCCTCACTGCTGTCTGAAGTTTTGGCAAAAAACAAGCCACATCAGCTCATTTTGAGTCCCAGCGTGTCTCTGAAATAGCAACACATGAAGTCAAAAGCCACATTAATTTTCATTTGCTTTTAAGAAATGTTAGCTTTTCTGTTAAAATACCTACCTTTAGTTTGCTGAGGATTTTTTTTTTAAATCATGCAACCCTGGTTCATCTACTTTTTCTAATGCCTGCACTTTTCTACCCCCAAGACATTGCATGTTCCCTTTTTCCTCCTCCTTTCAAGCCACGGTGAGCAGAGTGTTTGTTTAAAGAGTAACTCCAAGCTGTGTCCTTGATAGCGTGAGAACTTCGGCCCTCCTCCGGCTCACATTCGCTGAGCCGTATTTCGGGGTGGAAGAAGCCACTTTCGATCGCACAGGCCGGCACAGACCGTTGTAGGGGCAGAGCCGGGCGAGGGAGTGTTCAGCCTTTAATCGCGCCATTCCCTCACCACCTCTTTACAAGGAAACAGAGAGAAGGCGGCTTCAATTCATCTCTCTGCACATCCTCAGGACAGCCTGAAAAACCCCGGAGAGCAGGACAACCTCCCAGACCAGCAGCCCCACGGCTCCCTAACACAATCCCGCCTGACACTGTGATCTTCACAGACAGGGACCACTGTATTTAAAGCAGTTTCACATCTTGCATTTTAGGTTGAAACTTACGTACAGGTGCGCAAAATGCAGCCATGTGTAAAATATACAAGTATCTTAAATCTATAACATAACGCAAAGGATCTATAAGGGATGAAGCGTGAGGAGAGTATATATTTATATGTGTAAAACGTGTGCCCGCCTATGTTCCCGCGGCGGGTACCTGTGCCACAGGAACCCGGGCTCCCGGCGGGGGCGGGACAGGGCGGCACAGCTCTCACACACACACACTCACACTCACACTCACACACTCACACTCACACCCCCACCCCCCCGGGACTCCCACCCCGGCTGCGCAGCCCCTGCTGCCCCGGGACGCCCCGGCGGGCTGCCGGCCGGGCCGGGCCCCAAAGCCGCGCGGGGAGGACGGGGACGGGCGGCGGCCGCGCCCCGCGGGCGAGGGCTGGGTCGGGCCGGGCCGGCCAGGGCCGCTGCGGCGAACCCTTCACCCCGGCGGGAGGGGACGGGAAGGGGAAGGGGAAGGGGCAGGGGCGGCCCGGCCCGGCCCGGCCCTGCCTTGGGCGGCCGCGGCGGGCGGGGCGGGGGGCGCGGGCCGGGCCTGGCACCTGCGCGGCGGGCGGGGCAGAGCCCGGGGCGGCGCTGGGCGCGGCCCGTCCCGGCCCTCGGCGGCGGAGCCCCGGCGCTGGGGAGGCGGCGGGCAGCGGCGGCGGCGCAACAGGTTATCGGCGCGGAGCGGAGCGGCGCCCGGCTGCGCCCATGGCCGGCCGCGGCCCCGCCGCCGAGCAGGGCTACATCCGCACCGTGCTGGGCCAGCAGATCCTGGGGGAGCTGGACAGCTCCAGCCTGGCGCTGCCCACCGAGGCCAGGCTCAAGCTCTCGGGCGGCCGGGCCGGGGAGGAGAAGGCGCTGCGGATCCACCGGCAGGTCCAGCAGACGCTGGCCAGGAAGAGCCGGGGCTCGCTGCACAACGGTGAGTGCCCGCCGCGGGCCCAGCCGCGGCCCCGCTCCGCCCCGCTCGGTGCTGTCCGGCGGCTCTCGCGGCGGTTTCGGCGGCGGCGGGAGCAGGGGACGGGGCTCCGGGGCGGCGGCCCCGGGGTGAGACCCGAGTGGCCCCGGGCAGCCGCAGCCGTCGCCGCGGCTTCCCCGGCCCTGAGAGGTGCGGGCTGCTCGGGGCCGGCGCGGTACCGGTCATCGGCCTTTACCGGGTTTGGCCGAAAATCGCGGCGCTGTCGCGTCTTCTCCTTCTTTTTTCCCACCCGAGTGAGTGAGAAGTTTCTCCCTCCCCACCGCCGTCACTTGGGTGAGTGGCGGGGGCTGCTCCCCTTCAGCGGTGCCCGGGGGAAGCACCGAGCCGAAATGCTCCTAATCCGGCAGCCGCTTACTGTGCTTGTTTTAATACCTTAGGTTTAGCCGCTGGCCCTATTTGCGAAATGAAACAGGAAGAAATGTAGGAAATGTCTTCCTTTGTTTCACCTGGAAATAATAATAAAAAAAAAAAACTACAAAGAGGTTTGGAAAAGTAACTCTAGGAAAGGCGTGAAGGGGAAACATGGAACAAAATGCTACCAGGCCTGTATTCACCTCTTTCTTTGATGTGCGTGATACAAACCGCAGTCAATCAATCCTTGCTTCCAAGATCTTATATCTTCTGGCGAAGGCCAGATCCATCAGTAAGGTCCGCTCAGTTGTGCCTTTTGCCCCAGCCAGGGTCCAGCTGCAGCATCAGGCGCCCACAGGGTGACTTTGTCAGCTGCTGGGGGTTACAGGCAAGCTGCTCGAGGGGTTTAGTCTTAACCATTAATGGTGAAGAGATGTGTTGTTTTCAAAGTAAATAAAAACAAGGGTGGGGGGGAAAGACACAATCCTTACCACGAAAACTTCAATGCTGTTTTTAAATAGCAAAGTATGACTGACTTATAGGCTATATACCCTGTTGCTCGGTTGTCATTAAAGAAGCTGTCACCTTTCGTTTGCAAAAAGGTGTGAGCTAAAGGTCTTTAAATTTATAACTATGCTTCACTCGTCTATCTTGTCAGGCAGAGGAATGTTTCCTTGTACTTCATCTGGCTTCCATCTAAAAAATGCCTCATGGTGAAAAATGCATACAGTGCAGACACAGACATACTCTGCTGAGAAAAATAGGGTACACACATCACATAAACAGGTACACACAGCTGTGCAACGTGCAGCTACACATGCAAGTCCTTAGCTTGGCTGCTGTCATTCAAATAAGGTTTCTAAACACTTTTAGAGTAACTTAATTTCTTTTTCTCTCAACAGAGAGCCTGGGAAAAGCTTTTTAAGCAATAGTTAATAAATGATATGGTGTCATGAACCTAAGATATGTCTCTAAACCATGCATAAAACACTATGAAGACAAAGTTCCCATCCTCCTAACTCAACTTCTCTGGAATACATTAACAGACCTGACCGATTTGGGGATAGTTGTCTTGGTTTGCTTTGTTTTTCTAAAGGTCAAATATTTGAGCCCTTTGCATTTCTGAGACACCAAAACTTTTAAGCTTCAGGATCAGGAGTGGCAGATGACATGTCTGTTACATGTATTGTTCATGCATAAAATGAACTTTTCTTCTTTCAAATGTATTCTTGTGCCCAACTTACCGTACATTTTTTAGTACCACTGCAAAACTCAGAAAAAATAAATGGAACTGGAATGTATTCCATGTATTTACACACACACACATGTATATCATATATATGTATATGTGTATCTATCTGTCTGTATCTTAAATATATATAATGTGACTCAAATGCCTATCATGCATTTAACATGTTGACTTTCCTGAAAAATATACCTATATATGCATGTGTATGCCAATGTGCTTTCTATATAGACTTGCTCAAAATTTGACTATGCTCTGAGAAACACTTGAATTCTTATACGTGGGGTACTTTTGAAAAGTACGCACTCTTTTACATGCAAAAAGTTCACTTTCTCTGAATTATAACAGTTTTCTAGGTACATTCATCAGGGACCCTATATTGTTTGCAGTTGCAGGGAAGACAATACAAAGATTTAGAAGGAGCAGGAGCAGGACAGGCCCCCATCCTATCTGTTAGAGTATTTCAGACTCTGTTCAGCAAGGTACTTAGCACATACCTAACCAGAGTATTCACATACATGCCTAAAATTAGCCAAGGACATAACCACTGGGTATGAAAAATCAATGACAGTAAAGGTCTTACCCAGTATCATCTGTGCACACCCATCTTCCACTGGAACTGGAAGCTTTGAAACTGCAAGAAGTACTCTGTCAGGCAGCATAATTTCTCCTTAAAGTTTCAAATGAAAGGTGTTTGCTTAGCCTTCAGCATTACCTTTAAATGGAAAAACATCTTTTTGCCTCCTATCCCCATATTGTTTGCTGTTTTATGCTCTCTCCCCCCCCCCCCCCCCCCCTTATTTTTGAGGGTATATTTCTTCTTCTTTTTTATAATAGAAATTCAGGTCATCCTCAGATTTGAGGATTCCAACAGCTGCCAGATCATTGAAGTCACGTACTGCCCCAACTCCTTTCGAGACTTTATCAAACGTTGTTAATAGTTTTTCAAGCAGTAGTTTAACAACAGTTGCAACTTTTCCAGTTCATCAGTTGCTGAACCTTTATAAATTAAAGTTTGTGCTGCCCTGAAAAATTTTGAACAACTAAAGCAGACGTATCAGATTTCTGAATGCTATTTAAAGGTGGAAATGTATAGTTCAGCCTTATCAAAGAAAGATGGCATTCAGAATCATATACCTTAATGACTGATGTTTTTCAGCTCGCATATGGTGCGACAGTGTTGATTATTTTATGTACACTTTAGGAGTCTGTTAAGCTTTATTCTGTTTATGAGTCCACTTGCCTTTGATCTTGTTCTGTTTGGATTTTGATTGGCTTTTTAAATTCATTTGTGGTATTTCTGTTTCTTCAGTATAATCCCTGGACTAAAGTCTACTTTCCTGTACATCTTTATCAGTTCCATTGTAAAAAATGAGGGCAGAACGGAGTAATATATTATACAAAACCAAATGGCCTGATGAACTGCTGTCTGCCTAGAGATTCTTTCTCTAACACAGTGTTTTATAAACATAGTGTGCTTATAAAAAACAGAATTAAAACTTACGTGATTTCCAAATCAACAGCATCAGTTACAAGATGGTTACAATCAGAGATTTATTTATTCTTTATGTTTCTTCATTTCTAAAATTCTTAGTAGCATTTTTTGTTAAACCTGCTTTTAGAGCATTGGGGGAGTTTTCTATCCTCAGTCTTCTATTTTGCAGAATTCTGACCATGTTAACTGCTTCGTAGTGATTTTCTGTTTATATCTTTGTGGGAAAAGGAAGTAGAAAAAAATTCTTTGTTGGTGACTTCCATTTTTTGTTGGTTTCATTAAATTCCTCACCTCTGCTTCCTGAGCCAGAAGAAATCTTTTTCTTAAATTTGAGCACTTGTGTAAATGTACTGACCAGCACAAAGTGAAAAATGTTAGAAAAACTCCTTTGGGACCAGGCATGTACTGGCAGAGTGATGAAGGAGCATGATCAGAAAGAAGGCTCTTTGATCTCTAGGTGAAGTGATTTAGTGACGTTTTTGATATGCCATTCTTAAATGTCATCATCTCAGTCCATCATGAGTGGTGGAGTATAAAAAAGGATTAAAAGATGACAGTCCTGGAACACTTAGGAGTCTCTGTTGAGGATATAATCACCCACCTGCCCTGACTAAGAGCAGACAATGGATACTCAGCAGGCGGGCACACGGGATGCATGAAAATATCGCAGTCCTTAATAGAGTTCTGTGTACAGGGTACAGCTACACTGATGTCTGCAGGGGTGGGTTTACAGCCAACATTTGGCTTTCATGGTAACCACTCAAATACAAAAGTGCTGAAGACGACTCACAACTGAGAGTTAACACTGCACATGATTTAAGGGGAATTTGATACACCTAACTCCTTAATGGAGGATAATTGTCTTTTTCATATATCGTATATCTTAGAAATGCCTCTTGTCATTGTTGTCTTTGAAAGCCAAGCAAACAGGAGATTGATTGCCTGCAGCCGTAGGCAGTGATTGCTGGGGAGGAACTTCCAAGGCCTTTGGAGATGCTGGACCTGTCACGTCCAGGGGAACAAAGAGGCCTCGAGAAGAGCCTCTGTGAAGACAGACGGGATTTTTGCTCAGTCATCTGTACAGTCTCCCTCCTGATAGAGTAATTATATTTTCAGGTCTCAAAATTTTGTCACAACTGTTGTGATATCAGGTGATCTTTGTACAGCATTTATTTTAGGCATGGAGAAGAGCAAAGGGGTTTAGTTTCCCTCCTCCACTGACCACATCCAAAGCATTCCTGAACTGCTTTAACTCATACTGACAGGGGAGAGAGGAGACTCTGATAAACGGTTCCACTCAATTGCCCACACATGGCTGTCTGCTGCTGTCTGAGATGCCTGAGTTTTCCAAGATACCCTCATGGGTTGACAGACATGATGCAGGGCCTGTAGAAAACCCATCCTTTTCTTGACTGGCTGCTGGAAATCAAGCGTGGTATCCTATGGCCTCTCAAATAGCATTTGTCCCCTATGGTTGAGTAACTGAATTGTGTGCATAATTTCTGAAGAGAGAGTTTCTGTGAGACTTAAAACACTGAGTCTCACAGCTAGAAAATATTAATCCTAAGAGTAAATGAACACATAACATACAATTTTTTCAAAAAATCATCCATGCCTTTTTTTTTTCTTCATTTTTTTTTAAACCGGTGCACTGAGTGTATAAGGACTGCCTAATGATTTCTGAATATAGGTAATACTGAGCAAATCTGAGAGGTGGGAAAGACATGTAGGTTTTTGTAGTATGGTGAAAATAAGCTGAAGGAAGCCTTGCTGGCAGAGGCAAGTTTTGATCAGATCACCTATTCCGCATCTCATAACTGTTGGAAAGACACAGCATTTCAGTTACCACTTTTTCCTTTAACACATTAGCTTTTGGCACAAGTAAACAGCACATAGTAAAAAGACATATATTTTATGTCCACCTGATAAATCTATAGGTAAAATGCTGACAAAATAATTTACCGATGTGGTAAGAGCAAGCAAGAGATACTGTAAATGCAAAGTGAAATTCCATAAGCTAACATACACTGTTTATCTCTGAAAGAGAAAAATGTTTGCTGATGGATAGTTTCACAGGGAGACTGAAGGTTAAAAAAAAGGACTACTTGAAGATATCTGAGTGTTACGATTTCTGATTGACTGTATTTTGCTTTTGCAAAGAGGGAACTGTTAGATATGTAGTTTATCCTCAACTAGTTCATGGACAGCCTTGTTATTTTTAATTTATCCTCATTTTTTTTAATTTGTTTAGTAAAGACCGGGAGTTTAGAGTTACCTAAAACATGTACAAATTACTTGCTCAAAGGATCTTTATGCCCTAAGTAGATAAATAACTGAGAGTAATTTCTCATGGAGTCTTATTGGGCACCTGAAATAGTACATTGATATGGGAATTATATCACACAAATGAGAGATTTATATGAATTTGTAGGGTTTGGATGTCGGCATACATTGGCAGGATTTTTTTGCAGTATAAAACAACAGTTTCCTCTTGCTGCTTTCTCATGTACTTGAGTAACCCTTGGGCTATGGTAACCTTGTAATGTCACAAAGGAATTATTACAATCCAAATCATGAGTTTGACCAAGCTGCATCATTCCACTCTCATGACGCAAAGTTACCGTGAATGTGTCTTAACAAATCACCTAATACATGTTTAAATCTGTCTCGCATGGCCAAAATGAAAGAATTGGAAAGTATGATTAAATAAGCAAAGTAACTGCAAAGTATGATTGAATTAGGCCTCAAATTATTGCAGTCTGCCATTATATTTTATTGTATTGTATTGTATTATACTATATTATATTATACACAAATTTGGACTTATCCAGGTAGCTACTTGCTAGTGAGAATCATTCATAAATTATTCTTGTTACATGAGTCTTGTTTATTTTCATCCTTGTCGAGGTCTTTACTAGCTACAGACACTAGGGATCAAAGATACAAGTGTACTGAAGTTCCTAGGGATACCCATGTGCACCTAATAAAGCCCAGAGTCTGACTGCATGAACTGAAAGCCTCAGCTATTTAGTACACATACACTGGGTGCTTCAAAAATCCCAGCAGGCTCTTGCCTGCATGTTTTTGGCACCTGAAATCCCATGAGCATATGACTCCTACTATTTTTACAAGTGGAGACTTCATCAGTTTGACCAAGTAAATGATTGGTTCTTTAGATTTCTTTTCTGTGGTATCTCAGGTAATACCTGCTATTTTGAAAATTCATGGCCAATTAACCTCTTTATTGACCACAGTTATCTGTTCAGCCTAAACTTCTGCAGCACACACTGTCTCTGTTTATGACCGATTTGAGGTATATCTTGCTTTCAACATCTGTTTCACCTCTTTAAACCTGTCTGTGTTATAACCTGTGTTATTTATATTCCTATATGCAGATTCTCATAGTAACATGGGAATCTCATGAACAATTATTTCAGCAGTATCTGTTGCTTTAAAAAAATTATTAATAGAAACATTTTTTCTTTGAAAATGCATTGTATCAGTGAAAGAGAAACAGCCTGAAGTTTTGGTTGGTTTGTTGGTTTGTTTTTAATTAAAAGAAGAATGCAGTTTCAATGAAAGAAATAATCACAATGCACTGTTCTATTTTCAAATCTGGGTCGTGGAAAAAAAAGAATCAGAGGAGATGCACTGTGGATCTTCTACATTATTTGTAGGATTAGTGAACCTTTCAGGTGCAGATTTGAAGTGTCATTAAACAACCCTGCTTTACAGCATCATATGCCATGTGCCTCCATAAGCCATGGAATTTGTTTCTGGACTCTTCGTGCTCTTTGGGTGAAGCACTAAGATTAGTGAAGCATTACTTGCTCCAATATATTATCATTAAACTAACACCTAAGGGAGAAGAAGCATCAGCAGTTGAGTTAGACAACTATGAGATAAACAGTCTATACTCAGCATATGCTATTTATTTACAGTGGTACATTGTGAAAATTGCATCTCTAGGGTGCACAGTAAAAGAGGTGTGCACACCAACCCATGTTTCTCATCTACAGTCTACAACTGCAATATTTTAATTTCTTGTGTACTGTATGTGTTATAGTCAGCCTCTAATGTAAATCATGCATATATATTCAAAGTGGTTACAGTGGAAAATAAGTGTTCTTAGTAGCTGTTCAGTGATACCATTTCTCAATACTTAATAATCTGTCATTATCTGTGATGTTTAAAATATCAGCTTGCTATGTTAAAACATTTTTCAGTAAACAGCTACATGAAAAACAAGACTTCTAAAAGTTAAAAATATGTCTTAAGTAAAACAAATAGGAAAAAATGGCTTGTGTCCTCAGAAAGCTTTGCTTAGCCATGTTTTGAATGTGATACACTGAATGCAAACCTCTTTCCATCGTTTGCCTGTCTGATTTTCAGCTTATATATATTAATGGCAGTGCAGACTGGGACATTTCCCTAGTACTGTAAATCATCCTTTATAACAATATCCTGTTTTGTTAAAATCTTACTAATATTAATCTTTGGTTACAGGCAGTTTGCACCGTGCATCCAGTGTTCCAGAGCGTGTCTATAACATCGGGATTACTGAAAATGATTTTGCACCAAGAACTCCCTATGGTTTCTCATATTACCAGTCAAACCAGGTGAGGAAAAGAAGACAACGAATAGAAATAAATATAATATCACATGCATAGTTTATCCATTTTGTTACCACAAATAATAGCATGTAGATGGTGTTTCAAGGTTTGCTTGCTTGGTTGTTTGCTTTTTAAAGCCTGATTTCTAGAAAAGGAGGTTTTTGCAACTGAGATTTGTTAACGTTTTTCCTCCTTCTGGTGACTTCTGAGCCCAATGGCTAAATTCAACTCAGTCATACAGACAGGCTTTCTGCAGTCCTATTGGTTTTGTGAGAATTGGCATTAGGGTGGAAAACGAAAAACTGTATTAACACTCCACTAAGGCAGAGGCTGTGACAAGTCAGATCTTGCTGCCCACCAGGCAGCAGGTCGGTCAGCGCATCGATAGCTCAAAGTGGCCGGAGGCCGTGCTGCCACTCACCCAGCCGAACAGTTGGGGGTTGCCAGACAAAATCCAGCGATCCCACAGGGTAACGAATGGCATAGGTAGGAGCTGGGAATGTGGTGAAAAAGGTTAGGGAATTAAGCATCCAAAACCACAGGAAAACAGATTGCTTTAGTTTTATGATGACAGGTAGAGTGTTCCTCATCATTTAAAATAATCCTAAAAATAATGTTGTAACCTGTTTTAGCATTACGAGAATTTTACCAGTGCAGTCCTTGCAATACAATGGTGTTTCTAAACTGTCTAATAATAAATTCACTTGTTATTTTGACCAACTTTTCTTGGGTTCATGGCCTGAATGCTAAGATAAATAATTGGTTTTCTGCAGGGTTTGTGACACAGCTCATAACTGGTAAGAACCTATTTGAGGGAGCAACCATATGACTTGGAAGTCAACACATAGCTCAATAACAACACTGCTGCAGGATCAACATTAGTAAACTGAAACCAATTCAGCTTGGGAACAGAAATATTTATTTAATAAATAGCAGGGTACGTAGGGGCCAATTGTTTCTTAATTTTAGATTACTCAAGAATGGCTTATTCTCATTAAAGGAAATAGCCCAGCTTCTGGCCAGTTAATGAAGCAGCTCTGGCTCTGTACGGGTAGCGTTAGAACCATTTACTTAAATACATTTCCTTCTGTGTCCTCCTATCCTCTGTTCTCACCTATCATGCAGTCTATAACATTTGATGTGAATCTCTTCTTTCTAGAAGAGAGCAACAAGAGGAAAACTGGAAGTTACATAGGAACCACAAGAAAATACTACAGTTTTCCAGGCAGGGGAGAAAAAAAAAAAAGGAATAAAAAAAAAATGGAAAGACTATTTGTCCTGTGGAAAAGCCAGAAAAAGCCACAGGGTCTAGTATTTCACAAAAGCATTAATTGCCTTGTCCCCAAACAAAAGATAAAGATACCCTTGCATAGCTTCTGTAGAATAAACAGATATATCCAATGATCTTTGCCTCAATTTACTAGATTCAGCAACCTTTACTCCTTTTGTGAGTCAATTATCATCCTCAGTAACTCCTCAACAGTTAAATTAAGGGATTTCAGCCTGTCCACTGTCTGCTAAGCGCTGTCCCTTCAATTAATAGCTTCTGTAAGCTTCTCAGTTTACCTTAAAATTGCCTTTGATATTACAAAACTTTAATACAACATGGAAATAGAATATATGGGGCTTTGCTTTATGGCTGGATCACACTATGCTTACTGATTTTAAAAAAATTGGGCCATGACTCCTTTATTTGAAGGCCTGGTAGTCTCCCAAGTTGATTTAGTTCTGGAAGGTCTTGAATAGAGTATGATGTCCAATTTAGAGCATAAGAAAAAGGTGGAAAAATTGGAGAGGCCCCAAATGGCACCTAACCAGTAAGAATCTTGAGGATACATCCTACAAAGAAAGGTTGAAGGAAGCGGGTTTGTTGAGTTTAGAAAAGAGAAATTTATAAAACAAGATGATGATCCATTACTGTCCATGCCCATTAGGGACAGGAAAAGAAAAATCATCCTAAGTTGCAACTGTAGAATTAGTGAAACTCTTGAGATGGTGAAATGGTCATTTTGGTTTCCTTGGAATGTTATGTAATCTTCTTCATTTTTAAGAGGTTAGACAAACAGGGAAGGGACTGTCTCGTTTTACTAGATCCTACCACAAAGTGAACAGGAGGGCTCTAATAACCTTATATTAATAAGGTTAATAGCAATATGCAGACACTTTAGTATAATATTTTAATATCTGACTGGTTAATTTTTCTCTGTCTATTGGACAGCCTTGAATTTAATTTTAGTAGCAGAAGTGGGTGTTAATCCCCAAGGAGTTTCAAACTGAAACTGAAATCTCCATTAATAAGCAGACTGTTCACTACCAGGCATAATTGACTTAGGCACCTATTTTAAGTTAATGACAGACAGAAGGCTAGATGCTTACTTTGTCTCCTAATGTTTAGACCGTACTTCTTCCTGCCTTCGTTAGGCAGATACAAAGAAGTGTGACAGAATCCCATTTAATACACAATTTTGGTGATGTTCACATTTTGTTTTCTGATTCTGATAGCAGACCTTAGAATTTTTATCTTTACTTTTTTTGTTTGGTTTCTTTGCTATTAATCCTAAATGTTGTGACCTTACTCTGACTCCTGTTCTTTTATGCACCCTTGAACAGGTGGCTTTGCCATCCTCTTATACAAATGGCTGGGGGACAAGGATTACTTACAAGACAATGGAAGAGAGAGCTCAAAGACAGCCTCTGAAGAGACTAGAGGTTTCACCCCAACGAGGTCCTGAAAGATTGGCATACGTGTCCAGTGATTTTCACTATGATGGAGGGATTTCAACTGGATTCTCCATGAGACATGGAGATAGCAGGAGATCCGTCGGGACTGTCCCACCAAGATATGCTCGGTCTGAGATTGTTAGTTACACTCTTCGTGATTCAGTGAACAGGGGACGCTCTTTTAAGAGACACTCACACATGGGGGCTATTAATGATGTCATCCTTGATGGTGTCTACTCCAGCCCCACTGTACCTCTGTACCATCAAGCAGGGAACAGTCGCAGTATGACCAACCTTTTGGAGAAAGAGAACTACCTGACCTCAGGCAGTGCGATGGGACAAGTGAGATCACCAATTGCTTCCCATTTGGGGTCTCAAAACAGGCAATCTTTAAGGTCCAGCCAGTACCAAACTACTTTCAGAAGCACACAGAACAGGAGGGAAGCTTCCCAACCAGCTTCAATAACCAGTGTCACTGCAGAAATAGATGGGAAGAGGATGCCATTGACAGCTGCTATGGCAGCAGCAGGGAGAAATGGTTTGCTGCAGAGCGAACAAGTCACCATCAATGGATCTCTGCTAGGGTAAGCACAATGCAGGACCTGCTTTAGTTCTGGGGTGTCACAGCTGAAAGGAACCTGTTTGTTTAAAAAGAGAAAGTAAACTGACAGCTTATGGTTCAGCAGCCAACACAGTGTATGAAATGTTAGTGCGGAGTATGTAGAAAATAGGTTTTGCTTTTAAAAGTCCACTTCCAGTACCACAGAGGAAAGGGAGAAAATATGTATGTGTATGTACATACTGCAGGGTCCGCACCTGCTCAGGTTTGGGACCCCCTTTTGCCAAGAGTTAATCAATTTTATAAGGAGACATGAAGTAGTCGCTGAGTAATTTACAACCTAAGTCACAATACACAGTAATGCATTGGCAAATTTTGTGCTCATCAGAGGCTGGATGATTTCAGCACCGGTTTTCACGAGAATCCGTCAGAAATCTACTAGTGAAGCAGCTTTTGGCAGAGTGACAATTTCCAGTTAAAAAATCCTTCATGGTTTCAAGGAAACTTTTTAGTTTTGATAAACTTCAGTTAAAACACAGGCAGAAATTTCTCTTCGCTCTGTAGCACCATCCATCCCTAGAACAAATATAAACTGCTCTGAATCTCAGGAAGCCAGAGCTTCTCATACCATGAGATCCTACATGCTCTGAGGACACTGCATTAATTTGAAACCCTGTTAGCTCCATGGGAGAAATTCCCAAAGCTGCCCCCAGAGTTCAGGAAAATTGTTTAAAATCTTAGAAACATTCTTTTTTGTTTTTTTCAAAATTACTTTTTCCCCCCCTGAAATTCCTTTCCAGATAAGATTTCAGAATGTCTAAAATCGGTTCCATTTTCAAAAGAGAAAATTTATCAGTTCTGAAATGCCCTGCAGGAGTGAATATTTTTTTTCGTTTCAGAATAATTCTGAATGTTTCCAGAGCTCTTAAGGTTCAATGGATGGAACAAACCACTTGGTAAACACGAGATGGTTACTTCCACTGTTTACTGTGGTTTCTGTTGTTGTTTCATAATCCAAATAGAATCTCAAGGCTTCTTATATAAGTTAATCATCGTGTAATTTACAACAGTGTTATTAAGAAGTATCTCTTTTTCCATAACTGTGTACCTGTTAAGTTCATTTTTTCCGAAGGCCACCTTTCTTCTTTTTCTAAATTTGCTACTGTGTGAGATGAGACATCATCTGATATCACTGCTACGTACAGATCAGGTATTTTCTGTCATCAACTACATGTTGTGTGTTATGACTAGATTTACAAACATATACGGTCTTGTGCCCTCATCTGATCTGGATCGAAATTTTCACCTCTGGAAGTTGAGAGATCTGGTATTAATGATGTGACTCGTAAGTATTCGGTCTTTACAGCAAGTAAGATCAGAAAAAAACAGCTGAGAGCTCACAACAGCTAAAGAATTGAGAGTAGTACTGTTGAAAATAGGTACCTCGGAAGACTTTGTTTCTCAGTAAGACAATTTGCAAACAGGTATATATCCCATTGACTTAATAATTTACTTAACTTTAAGCACGTTCTTGAGTGCATTTCTGAGCCACAACCAGCAATTTTGATATTTAATTTTATGTAGGAGCAATTTTGGTTCTTCTTTTGCAGATGCAGACACTGGAGTCTGGTTGTCTGCCTGCACAAACATCAACCAAAGTGTTTTTCATACCTGAAAATGTAAACAACTATCTTCAGTCATTGTTCAAGTGGCTTGCTTGAGACCATGCTGAACTCAGGTGGAAGATTTGTGACCTAATGGAAATCTTTTTGACAGCATAATTCCTTAAGTGTCAGTTTTTAAAGTTCAGCTTTTGCTGGAAATTACAGAGGAAAACAATTGGAAGTGCTGTGAAAGCCTCTAAAGTTCCTTTTGCAGATGTTCACAGACTTCATTTATCTCAGTACTTCTATTTAATTTACTTGTATATATCTTGTTTAGATTTTCAAGTATCTTAGGTTCCACTTCAGTTTCATAGCTGGGTTTTTAGGGAGTGAGGGGGTCTTTATTGTACCTAAAGTTTAAAAAAGTCTCCATAAAATATAATAGCTTATATTAGTGAAGAGCCCGGTTAAAAGCAGCGTGTAAGATACAATTCCGCAAGAGATTTGCACCACTAGATTCTTAAATGATGAGGAAGAAACTATAGCCATTTTAGCTGACTGAAGTCAGTATTTGTTACACATGCTTACGTAATAACGTGTGTATGGTATCCACATACCTTATTACTATTTTCAGACATCTAAAATACACATTTAATAACTCCCCTTGTAATTCTCGCCAATGGAAGGACTTGATGCAGAAGTCCTATTTTGGTTGTAGTACATTCTAGTTCATCCACATCTAGCTAATGCACACTTTAATATAGATTTAAGTATTTAAAACATAATAGACAACATTTTGCTTTGGGATATACACTGCTGTCAAATCAGAGATATTTCACTTAGGTCCATCATTCCACCAGTAATACAATGATTTCCTCTGACAAGACTTCTCGGTTTAAGAAGTTAGTAGAGACTTTCACATTTCTTGTCATTTCCCATTCTCTTTGATTTTAAGGTTGCATTATCTGATATATTGCTCCCTTACATGTTGCTCCCTTAATAATGGAAGGGGGAAAAAAAGATAAGCTTGTTTTCTGAGTAATTTGATTTTTCCAGAAATTTGTACTTTTTAATGCAAATCACAATTTAGATCTTTCTCAGGTTAATTTAGAGGATGTAAAATAGTTGTGTAAGGTTAAAGAGAAGCGTGGACTAGGTTGAGTATAGTATTTGAATGTATGTAAAAGCATTTTCAAACTTTCTCTAGAAGAATTCGCTCATGCTGTGAAATCAAAGTAGAAAAATCAGGGTATAGAGATGCTATCTCTGTATCTTCTGGTAAAATGAAGAAGTTAAAAGCATCCTCATATCAAGGGTTTAGGAAAGAGAGTCAACCTGAAGCTATCTGAGAAACAGCTGCTTACAGAATCTGACCTCTAAATGTGCTGAGAGCTGTCACAAAATGATGAGACAACACAATGTATATATCTCAAAAATGTGATATTCTGGCAATTAAGATGAAGTCAGAACTTGTCAAATCATTATTCCGTTTAACAACCATTGCCTGAATGTCCATTTGTTTGTTGTCATTATGCATGCTAATCAGCCACATGGCTATTAAGTTTGCCTGTAAATGTTTTGAGGGTAGGATGGAATCATTGCATCAAATTCTATTTTGACAAAAGTTAGAGTGCTGCAACTTTATGAATACTATTGAGGGTCAAAGATTATATTGCATCCTTTATTACTGTCAGATAAAACATTAGTGAATGTTCTTTTTATCCAATGAGGAGCAATCCTAGTATGGCAGTGCATGACAGGAGAAAAAGATTTTGGCTACTGCACATGAAGGAGTATCAGCCATGAAGGGATAACTGGTAAATGGTGGGCTGCGGTCAGTCTCAATGCGGATCTACACACCCAGCACTTAGAAATTTGGTCTCTGGATGTACATGCGTTTATCTCAGCCTGGCAGTGACTGCTGATGGACCTTTACTACTCTGGCACACCCTTGGCATCCTGAGGCTGAGTTCCCACATAGCTTCTCTGGTGTCCCATGAGGGATCAGCTCATGCAGAGATCTTGACCTTGGAAAGTGCATGGATAGAGTCCTTCTCTGCCGTTAGTCACTGCAGTGACTCACAACTTAATACATCGGAGATGTCTGCCACTTTGTAGAAGGCGACTGAATTTGGTCAAAGGGCTCCAAAGTTACTGGAGTGACTAAAAGGCAGGTAGGCATGCTCACATGTGCACATATATAACATGGTCACAAAACTCTTGTTGATTTAAGAAACCTGACTAAAACCCAAGCTTGAAAAGCCTGATTTTCTGTTCCACTTAGAAGAGAGAAAGAAGAAGAAATATGATCTGGCTTTTTTCCATTACTCATTGTTCAAGATCTTTAAGTAGGTTTCTGATCAGTACACCCCATTTGCAACTTAGAGAAACTTAGTAGCTACTTTGTTTTAAATCTGGGCTGAAGTAAACTCTGAAAATCTGGAAGCTGTAAGCATTGCCAGACCAGAGCCCAGGGCACTAGAGATCTTAACCATAATTCTGGCTAATTTCACTTTAATTTAACCTCTCCATTGACATCCTCAATGCACTGTCCCCTTCGTTTCATCTTTGTCTTGCACGAGCATGCCTCAGCACCTATAGATGCAGCATATTTGCTCAAAACACTAACTCAGAGGAGGGGAGAAGACAAGAAATAACATGATTTATACCAAAGGGAAATAGAGAGGCAGGTGGAAACCTCAGGGTACGGGAATATAATTTCATTTTCAACAGGTGCATCAAAATTGTTCTTCATTTTTTTGCTATCCTTGCAACCATACTAATTATCTTTTGCCTTAGCAAAAGCAAGCGGCAGATGTTGATTTACAGTGTAGCTGGCAGGAAAAATTCCAACAAAATCCATTTTTGTCTCAGAGCTCATGAGCTCATTGTAAATATTTTGGGGAAAAGAGTCAGATTTCAATGCATTTGTAGCAAGATTCCCTGTGAGAAATCTGCCTGATTTCTGCCTGGCTTGTCTACCTTGCTCTTCTGCAGCCTGTTCTGGGCAAGCCTGGACTTCCAGGTTCTTTCGCTCCTGCCAGTCCATTATTGAGACAGTCTCAGAGCTGTCAAAATTTTTAATTTTAGATGCACTTACTGAGGTGATTATCAAGTAAACCATTCTGATTCTGGTAGCTCTGAAGCAAGGAGTTACTGCCAATGACTGCTTGTTTCACTGTGGTTCACAGACCGCTCTCTCATCCCTTTCTGGCCAGCCTGGGATCTGGTTCTACAAAATTATTTGGTTTAAAAGAAAACAAATAGAATTCTTATGGTTTTGTCCACTTTTGTTGTTGTTGTTATTTTTCCCTTTTTTTTCTCTGGGTGGAGAGTATTTGAAACAAAAAGTAAATAAAAAGGCTGGGGAGCATAACCACCTGTCCCAGAGCTAATGCACCTGATTGTGCCATGAATTGTTTTATGTTCCATTTAGCGGGGAAAAAATGGGTCTGGTGACCTGTCTTTCCATTTTTTTAGATGGCTGTCTAACACAATTATCATTCAAGCAAACATCCTGGAAGTTGGGAGGAGAATGGCCACGCATATTTTTAATCCTACCACAGGCGATGTGCATAATCAATTTAATGAGCGGTGTTTTTATTTTGTCCCACCTGAAAAAAAGTTTTGCCCATCTCTTTCAAACTAGAACAACTTCTATGAGCTTGAAAAAAGCAAGTACTGAGCCCTGCATATATGTAGTTTGGGGACTGAGAAACTGAAGAAAGGCATGAAAGCAAATATAAAAAAGCAATTATCACATTACTGAAGAAAAATATCAAGGTATCTTCATGATCAGTAAAAGACACTCTAATTTGGTTATGGCCTTCTTTGGATCTTAGTCCTTCATTCACTGCTGTTTCCATTTTGTTTTTATAATTTGAAGCATGACTTACTTTGTCCAGAGCCTCTCATTGTTGCAACACTTCCATTTATGATTTTCTCTTCCCCCAGAATATTAGTATCTCTTAAAGCTTTTATAAATATTTTCTGCTACTGGAAAGGGAGTAATTTTCTAAGAAAAGCTAAAGTTACTTGGAAAATATGAAAATCTTACTATTACAAGAATTTTCACAGGCTAAATGATGATTTTTCTGCAGTCTTGCTTCACTATATTTCCTCTGCCTGTACTTTTAAGGAGCCCAGAAGGGGACATGACTCTTGAGCGTGCAGTGAGCATACTGAAGAGTGAAAATACGCTGTCTACACCTAGGATTCTTGCTGCAGTGACTTTCATACAGCATGAGTGCTTCCAGAAAGCAGATGCCAGAAGAAAAGTAAGTAATTAGTTTTATGCGAGTTGCAATCAGGTAGAGCAAATAACTTTCTATACTGTATGGCACTGTGTGCCAACATGAAAAAAAGGCATTCCAAGAAAACTTGTAGGGTACTGATGTTGAATATTTTCCCTAAAATATGCTGATGCTTTTTACTGCAGCTTCTTTTAAATCAATGGAATGGCACAGGTCTATGCTAGCAAAAGTTTGGTCTTTAGGATTTCATGATAGGATACACGGAAATATAGGGTAAGACAGGACATCAAGAATTCACCCAAACCATCTGTAATTACAGATGTTTATGACCAACTTTTAAAAAATCACATCAGTTAGGATCCCACAAGCTCCTGCAGGCAGAGTTTTACTACTCTTACCAGTTATTCCTGAAGTATAACTTAAATCTCCCTTTTGCAAACTAAGTTGATTAGTTTCTATCCTGTCTTGGTGGATATGGAGAAAAATGTCTATTTTTCTATCCCTTTTATAATGTTTTTTCATATAAGTTAAGGCTGCTAAATGTATACCCACTTAGTCTGCTC